>NW_022437173.1:161621-263729 GCF_009761245.1 Sapajus apella | reverse complement strand
CTTCTCCAAGCAGGAGCAGCTCCCAGGTGCTCAGGTGCACTGGGCGCCAAGCCGCGGAGCCTCCAGGGGCAGAGGGTGACTGGGGTAGCGGGTGACAGGGGCAGCCGGCCAAGGGCCCCTTTCAGTCAAAGCACCCAAGTTGCAACTTTTTTCTTGTAACTGTTTTGCTACTAAGAGAATGTCAGAAGTTCAGTCTATGTTTGCAGCGGATCCTGCCGCCACCAAGAACCCAAAACCTGACTTTGGCTTGGTGGGACTTGCTTTGGTTGGCTCCGCGCACGGCGACGACGACAGTGTTTCTGTGTAATAGTGTCTGCCGCTCACTGGCCAGGAGCTTCTCCGTGAGATGGGCACCGCAGACAGGAGGCCCCAGAGGTCCTCCCGGCCACTGTCTGATGCCGCCTGCTGGGGGGCACAGTGAGTTGTCTCAGGACCCGACACTGATGCTCCTCTCCCTTCCCTCCCCGCCACCCAACTCCCCAGCCACCGTAGAAGGGGAGAAGGGAGTGACCCACAGCGTTCAGGGCACTCGGGGTCTAGACCGGGGTGGTGCCACCCTTGGCGCAGGGGGCTCGGCTCTGCCCGCCGGGGCGGTTGTGGGCAGGAGGGGGCGCGTCTTCCCTCTCCCCCTGCAGCACCTGCTGTGTGCCAGCCCTAGACGGTTCCTGCCTGTCTTGGGGGTTGGTGGAGGGAGGAGGCCGTTCTGCCAGCCGTGGAAGGGCTGCTATGGGGCATCTAGGGCTGCGGGGGTCCGAAGGAGGGGGCTCGAGGTGAGAGGTATCCTGTCCCAGGACGGAGGACAGCGGTGGGGTGGTCTCCCTCCCGACCTGCTTCGAGGAGCTGAGCGTGCAGGCGCTCCAGGTCCCAGAGAATAAAGGTAGCTAATCTCACAATATTTTTATTAGAATGTTCTGATGATCAAAGGAAAAGTTTTTATTTTTTTTATTTTTTTATTTTTATTGTTTTAAAGATTGGATTTCACCATGCTGGTCAGGCTGGTCTTGAACTCCCGATCTCAGGTGATCCGCCTGCCTTAGCCTCCAAAGTGCTTGGATTACAGGCGTGAGCCACCGCGCCCCGCCACTTGTTTTTTTTTTAAAGAAAAAATAAGTCAAATGACTAGTAAGCTTCATTAAGCAGTAAATTACCAGCCAAATTCCTTTTGGCAGGTCAGATAACATACACATAGGAGTAGCACCAGGAGTTGGAGACCTGCTTACCACATTATAGAACCAGTAAACTGTTTTGTGGTGTTGTTGTTGTTGTTTCTGAGACAGAGTCTTGCTCTGTCGCCAGGCTGCAGTGCAGTGGTGTGATCTTGGCTCACTGCAACCTCCATCTCCCGGGTTCAAGCAATTCTCTGCCTCAGCTCCCAGTAGCTGGGATTACAGGCGCCCACAACCACACCTGGCTAATTTTTTTTATTTTTTATTTTTTTTTATTTTTAGTAGAAATGGGGTTTTACCATCTTGGCCAGGCTAGTTTTGAACTCCCGCCCTCATGATCCACCTGCCTCAGCCTTTCAAAGTGCTGGGATTACAGGCGTGAACCACCGTGCCTGGCGGGACCAGCAAACATTTTTGCACTGAGAAAATAATTTCTCAGTCTAGCTAGAAAATTATTACCATTTGGGATATTTCTGTTAAGAGAAGTTAGTCCGCTATATATTGCTAAACTATGTTGGTAGTACTGTATTTTACATCTTTATATAACTAGAAATCAATTATATAGTAATATATATTAAATATTGGTTAACTATATGTTTCAATGAAATTTCTATATTATTTGGTATTCAGTTGTGCTCACGAGTCCATTGATTTCTTTTCTTTTTTCTGAGACCAAGTCTTGCTCTGTCGCCCAGGCTGGAGTGCAATGACTTGATCTCTGCTCACTGCAACATCTGCCTCCCAGGTTCAAGTGATTCTCCTGCCTCAGCCTCCTAAGTAGCTGGGATTACAGGCACCTGCCACCATGCCTGGCTAATTTTTGTATATTTAGTAGAGATAGGGTATCACCATGCTCTTGAACTCCTGACCTCAGGTGATCCTTCCACCTCTGCCTCTGAAAGTGCAGGAATTACAGCTGTGAGCCACCATGCCCAGCCAGATTTCTTTCATTTTTCAAAGACTTTTATTTTAAATTCAGAGGTACAGGTGCAGGTTTGTCACATAGGTAAACATGTGTCATAGGAGTTTGTTGTACAGATTCTTTCATAACCAGATATTAATTCTAGTATCCACTAATCATATTTCCTGATCCTCTCCCTTCTTCCACCCTGCACCCTCCAATAGGCCACAGTGTGTGTTGTTCCCCTCTATGTATCTACGTGTTCTCATCATTTACCTCCCACTTATACCTGAGAACATGTGGCATTTGGGTTTGTGTTCCTGTGTTAGCTTCTCAAGGCAAATGGCCCCTAGCTCCATCCGTGTCCCTGCAAAGGACATGATCTCATTCTTTTTTATGGCTGCCTTGTATTCCATGGTGTATTTGTACCACATTTTCTTTATCCAGTCCACCAGTGATGGGCATTAGGTTGATTTCATGTTTGCTGTTGTGAATAGTGCTGCACAAACATACATGCGCATGTGTCTTTATAATACAATTTATATTCCTTTAGGTATATATCCAGTAATGGAATTGCTGGGTCAAGTGGTTTATCTTTTTTTTTTTTTCTTAGATGGCTCTGTCGCCCAGACTGGAGTGCAGTGGCACCATCTCATCCCACTGCACCTCTGCCTCCTGGGTTCAAGAGATTCTCCTGCCTCAGCCTCCCAAGTAGCTGGGACTACAGGTGCTTGCCACCACGCCAGGCTAATTTTTTGTATTTTTAGTACAGATGGGGTTTCACCATGTTGGCCAGGCTGATCTCGAACTCCTGACCTCAGGTGATCTGCCCGCCTCTGCCTCCCAAAGTGCTGGGATTACAGGGTGAGCCACCACGCTCAACCAAAAAGTGGCAAGCTTTATTAGCACCAAATATTTCTCTGGAATAGCCGCTTATTGTATAGAAAAATGTTATTAATAGTAACTCAATAAGAAAGAGAAAACCTCATTAATACATTTATTCCCTCAACTGATTAATACATTTTCCATGCAAATTATGAGAGAGTTAAGCAATATATCACTCAAGTCGAATAAAATCTGATTTGTTTGAAGGGCAGGTTTTATGAAAACTTCAGGTAACATGTTTCTCCCATGTTCTACAATCTCTTTCATATGTACGACTGCATTTTAAAGAATAAGTTTCTCATCATATGTTCTCACTGGTATGTGGGAGCTAAGCTATAAGGACCCAAACGCACAAGAATGATACAAAGGACTTTGGGGGCTGTCTTGGGAGGAAGAGTGAGAAGGGGATGAGGGATATAAGACTACAAATATGGTGCAATGTATACTGCTTGGGTGATGGGTGCACCAAAATCTCACAAAGCACCACTAAAGACCTTATGTAACCAAATACCACCTGTACACCAGTGACTCATGGAAAAATAAAAAATAAAGAGTTTCATTTCTAAACAGACTTGTATAACACTGATTTTTTTTAAACACAAGAAAAAAATGAAATATAGAAAAAACTTAATCTCCAACTTCCATCAAGCATCCTTGGCAGTAATCATAATAAAATATCAGCACTTTTCATGTAGTGATGGTAAATCACACAAAATTTCTGAATAAAATTTATTCCAGGATTGTTAATTATTATATGTTGTATTGAAATGTATTAAAATATATAGAGAAAAATAATGTGATTATAATAATGTGTATGGGAGAAAAATTAATCACCATCATCATGTCAAATAGGGACAAATGCTTTTTGTGTAAGAAACTTCCAAAACAAACAAACAAACAAAAAAAGAGACTTCCAGCAAACTTGTCTGAACTTCTTGTTGCAATAAAAGAAAGAAAAAGAAAACTATAATAAATAAAAAAACCTTCCAGCAAACATCATATGATATAATCCTTTGCCACAGGAGAGAATCAGGTACGATAAGTTCCTACATGGAGAACAAAATGTGGGGTTTCTACTCTGTCTTCAGGTACCTTCCCACAGATGTCCCCAAATTTTCCTACAGCAGTAGGGATATGGGATGGAGTGACCCCCTCGAAAATCCCACATAAAGCAGTTCCCATTTCCCTACACAAACTGTGGCTCCCAGTGAAAACCACCTTAGATTTTTCTGCAAATCACATTCTTTTCTGGCCTTCTACAAGATGACAGGGGCCTAGAGAAGGCAGTACTAGTGGAGTTACCTTGGTGTGCACTTGCTGGATATAACATTTTAAGGCTATTTGCAAGGTCTGTTATGAGTTGTCTTTGGAGAGAATGTGCAGTCACCATGGTGCAATAAACCTGTATCTGAGCACCACACAGGTAACCAGATGCGCTCAATCAGTGTGATCCACATGCTGTGATGTGTGCTCTAGCAGGGCACAGACAGACACATTCAGCTCTGCCAGTGTGCAAACAGGGAGTGTGGCAATGACACAGTTATTCACAATCGCCATGGAATCTGATGTGGCATTTTAAAAAATGCGTAGATGATTTCAAGTGGTGTAAAAACATCACTGACAGACGAAAGCTATTGAATTAGACAGAAATCTAACCCTGCAAATATATATTTAAATAGTGAATAATGAACAGGATATCTGAATGGTGTGTATATAATATGTATTTTGTATGTGATTTCAGATGCAATTTTAGATATTTATGAAATTGTATATGCAGAAGGATACACCTCAAAATGATGAAAATTATGGTGTGTGGATCTAAATGGCTGCTTTTTATTTTAGTGTTTAAATATTTTATCTTTCCATTTGTTCAGGTGTGTATTAATTTTTTAGTTATGAATGACCACAGTTTAGCCAGCAGTTTACTATAGCACCGATTTATTTTCTCACAGTTCAGAGATGAGAACTGTGTCAGGTTTTTCTGGGTACTCTGGTCTCACAAGGCAAAATCAAGGTCAGAGCCATGGGCTGTATTCTGAGGCTTTGGGGGCAGAATTTACTTCTAAGCTTGTTCAAATTGTCAGAATTCATTTCTTTCACACAGTCCCCATATATTCAAAGCTACGGCACGTGAACTCACCCTGGTGCTCCTGACTTCCAACTTCCTCTGCTACTGCGTCTCTCTGACTTATATTTCTGCTTCAAGGACACATAGGACTCACCCAGATAATCCAGGATAACTTTCTTTTCTTTTTCTTTTTCCTTTTTTTTTGAGAACGAGTCTCGCCCTGTCGACCAGGTGGGGGCTGCAGTGAGCCGTGAGCGCGCCAGTGCGCTCCAGCCTGTTCGACAAAGCGAGACTCAATCTTAAAAAAAAAAGTCAAATGATAACGTAACAGAAACACAGGAGTAACCCCAGGAGTTGGAGACCTGCCTAGAACATTATAGGACCAGTAAACTTTATTTTTTTTATTTATTTTATTTTATTTATTTATTTTTCCTTTATTATTTTTTTTAAGATGGGGTTTCACCATGATGGCCAGACTGGTCTTGAACTCCTGACCTCAGGTGATGCACCCACCTCAGCCTCCCAAAGTGCTAGATTACAGGAGTGAGCCACCGCGCCTGGCTTATTTTTTATTTTTTAAAATTTATTTATTTTTGCCGAGACGGAGTCTCACTCTGGCTTCCAGGGTGGAGCTCAGTGGCACGACCTCGGGTCATTGCAGCTTTTCCCTCCCGGGTTCAAGCAATTCTCTGCCTCAGCTCCCCGAATAGCTGGGATTACAGGTACAGGCCACCAGGACTGGGTAATTTTTTTTGTATTTTTAGTAGAAACGGGGTTTCACCCTCTTGGCCAGGCTGGTTTGAACTTCTGATCTCAGGTGATCCATCTGCCTCAGCCTCCCAAAGTGCTGGGATTACAAGCGTGAGCCACTGCACCCGGCAGGACAAGTAAACTCTTTTCCACTAGGAAAATAATTTTTCAATCTTGCTAGAAAATTATTACCATTTGGGATATTTCTGTTAAGAGGAATTGGTATATTACATATTGCTAACCTATGTTGCTAATACTATATTTTACATATTTATAAAACTAGGCATCAATATATAGTAATAGATATTTAAATATTGGTAAACTATATGTTTCTATGAAATTTCTATATTATTTGATATTCAGTTGTGCTCATGAGTCCATTGATTTCTTTTCTTTTCTTTTTCTGAGATCAAGTCTTGCTCTGTCCCCCAGGTTGGAGTGCAATGACTTGATCTCTGCTCACTGCAACCTCCACATTTCAGGTTCAAGTGATTCTCCTGCCTCAGCTTCCCAAATGCTGGGATTACAGGCACCTGCCACCACGCCTGGCTAATATTTGTATTTTTAACAGAGACAGGGTTTCACCATGTTGGCCAGGCCGGTCTTGAGCTCCTGACCTCAAGTGATCTGTCTGCCTCTGCTTCTCAAAGTGCTAGGATTATAGGCGTGAGCCACTGCGCCTGGCCAGATTTCTTCCATTTTTAAAAGACTTTTATTTTAAGTTCAGAGGTACAGGTGCAGGTTTGTCACATAGGTAAACATGTGTCATAGGAGTTTGTTGTACAGATTCTTTCATAACCAGGTATCAATTCTAGCATCCACTAATCATATTTCCTGATCCCCTCCCTTCTTCCACCCTGCACCCTCCAATAGGCCACAGTGTGTGTTGTTCCCCTCTATGTATCTACGTGTTCTCATCATTTACCTCCCACTTATACCTGAGAACATGTGGCATTTGGGTTTGTGTTCCTGTGTTAGCTTCTCAAGGCAAATGGCCTCTAGCTCCATCCATGTCCCTGCAAAGGACATGATCTCATTCTTTTTTATGGCTGCCTTGTATTCCATGGTGTATTTGTACCACATTTTCTTTATCCAGTCCACCAGTGATGGGCATTAGGTTGATTTCATGTTTGCTGTTGTGAATAGTGCTGCACGAACATACACATGCATGCGTCTTTATAATAGAACAATGTACATTATTGTCTTAGGTCTATTTTGTAGAAAACACAGTGGCCAGTTCAAAAATGTCTAATGTGAACTAATGGCTTCATGTTCTTCCTTCAACCTCTTTCAAATTCCTTCTTAGGTACTTTGCCTGATTCCATTTATCTGTGTATAACTTAAGCGATCAAAGGTCTGAATATTATAAGGAAATCTACTTTGGGTAGAAAGACTTCTTCTCTGGCATGCAGAGAATCCACTGAGACATCCATGATGTGCGTTCAGTCTCTGACATGTCAGACCTCAGTATTTCCTGTTCCTTCTTGTGAGACCCTCTCTACCTCCAGGGATCAAAAAGAAATACCCTTCCAGACACTCCAAAGTGTCTTTGGAGATGCTACTTAGGAGCTAATAAATGTTTTCTTGGTAATTACAATGGGGAAAAAAAGTTTTAAAAATCGAATGGCTTCCTAGGACTGCACTGTCATAGCTGTGACAGGTGAAATGACAGCTACAGTTGTGAGAGCAGGTGTGGTCACAGAATCACAAGCCTTTATCTAGCAGTCTGGCTGCTGTCCTCTCCTATAATACTGACTGGCATGACCAGCACGCAGAGCTCACCGTCCAGACAGAAGGATGGGTCAGATGAGTTTTTATATTTCAGTTTGAGAGGCAGAGTCTGCAATAGAAGAAGTTATATAATAAGTCCAGATAAGTGATGACATCAAGAAAAGGAAATCTTAGGAGTTTGAAACTAGTCTAGTGTCAAAGCCACACAGGAAGGAGGAATAATTCCTGAGGCATGAGCTGAGCCAGGAGAGTTGGGGACTGTAGACCCTCTGCCAGTCCCTGATAGCTCCTAATGTAGTTGAGTGTAATCCTTCAATAATAACAATTTTTAATGTTTAATCCAGATGATAATGAAACCTGGGTTTTAAGGTGCTTAAATACTGGAATTCTAAAATCTATCTGTGGTTCAGGCTACTTTACACAAATCATAGAATTTTTTTTCCTTTTTGAGACAGAGTTTTGCTCTCGTTGCCCAGGCTGGAGTACAATGGCACTATCGCTGCTCACCGCAACCTCTGCCTCCCAGGTTCAAGCGATTCTCCTGCCTCAGCCTCCCGAGTAGCTGAGATTACAGGCACCTGCCACCATGCCCGGCTAATTTTGTATTTTTGGTAGAGACAGGGTTTCTCCAAGTCGGTCAGGCTGGTCTTGAACTCCCAACCTCAGGTGATCCGCCTGCCTCGGCTTCCCAAAGTGCTGGGATTACAGGCGTGAGCCACCGTGTCCGGCCCATAGAAAGAATTTTAAGGATAACTAGAAGTGTGCCCTTATTACCCTCATGCTGGAAATAAGTGGGATAAATTTACAGGAATTATCTAATCCTGTGCAGAATCTGCGCCTCCAAGTGGCAGTTGATGGAATAGAAATGTCTTCTCAAAGTCCGCTATAAAGTGCTACATGGAGACCATCTTTGTGTCTCTACTGAAAACATAAGAAATCTGTCGATTATGGTGAGGCTGTTTTTAGTCCTGAAGTTAGGAAGGCAACATTTAGGGAAGAGGAAAGTTTATAAGAATCAGTTTTGGCCAAGCATGGAGGCTCACGCCTGTTATCCCAGCACTTTGGGAGGCTGAGGACAGCGGATAACCTGAGATCAGGAGTTCAAGACCAGCCTGGCTAACATGGTGAAACCCCTGTCTCTACTAAAAATAGAAAAAATTTGTTGGGCGTGGTGGCATTTGTTTGTAATTCCAGCTACTCGGAGGCTGACGCAGGAGAATCTCTTGAACCCCGGAGGCAGAGGTTGCAGTCAGCTGAGAACGCACCATGGCACTCCAGCCTGGGCAACAAAAGGAAAAGTCTGTCTCAAAAAAAAAAAAAAAAAAAAGTTTTAGACAGCAGTTGTGAGTCTTAAATTATCTTGCAATGTTGTTGTCTGGCTTAAAAGAAGTCTAGGCCGGGCGCGGTGGCTCAAGCCTGTAATCCCAGCACTTTGGGAGGCAGAGGCGGGTGGATCACGAGGTCAAGAGATCGAGACCATCCTGGTCAACATGGTGAAACCCTGTCTCTACTAAAAATACAAAAAATTAGCTGGGCATGGTGGCGTGTGCCTGTAATCCCAGCTACTCAGGAGGCTGAGGCAGGAGAATTGCCTGAACCCAGGAGGCGGAGGTTGCGGTGAGCCGAGATCGCGCCATTGCACTCCAGCCTGGGTAACAAGAGCGAAACTCCGTCTCAAAAAAAAATTAAAAAAAAAAAAAGAAGTCTAATACCCAGTTCTCATCACAACAATACAATAAGTTGGTGAGGTGATACATATGTTCATTAGCTTGATTGAACCTTTCTACAATGTATACATAGATCAAAACATCACAGTATATCCCCTAACCAGACACAATTACTATTGGCCAATTAAAAATAAATAAATGTAGGCTGGGTGCAGTGGCTCACACCTGTAATCCCGGCACTTTGGGAGGCCAAGGTGAGTGGATCACCATGTCAGTTCGAGACCAGCCTGACCAACATGGTGAAACCCTGTCTCTACCCAAAAAAAAACCCAAAAAAACCCACAAAAATTAGCCAGGCATGGTGGCAGGTGCTTGTAATTCCAGCTACTCAGGAGGCTGAGGCAGGAGAAATGCTTGAACCCAGGAGGCAGAGGTTGCATGCAGTGAGATCGCGCCATTGCACTCCAGCCTGGGCAACACAGTGAGACTCCATCTGAATGAATGAACAAATAAATAAATAAATATGTAACCTTAACCTCTAAATCTACCATTTCAATTTCTAAAATGTACAAGATCCCATGCCTTACAGATTTAATTTTCCACATATGTTCTATATTAATACCTTTCACAAATCTCACCTCAACACTTACTGTTTTACTTAATTTATATATCCATTAATTGATGAGTATATAAACTGAAAATGGTGATAATTTAACTTCTACCCTGCTCTATTTTATGCTACGCTAGTGTTTCACATCATGTAGTTAGGACAGAATATCAGATTGTTTAGAAATTCCTGTGATAGGCCAGGCGCCACGGCTCACGCCTGTAATCCAAGCACTTTGGAGGCCAAAGCAGGCGGATCACCTGAGGTCGGGAGTTCAAGACCAGCCTGACCAACATGGTGAAACCCCGTCTTTATAAAAAAAAAAAAAATTCCTCTGATAGATCCCATTGTACTTCCTTTCTTCCTTTTCTGGCATAAAAGGAAGTGAGTCGCTCTGTGGCTATCCTGATATGGGTCAATCTTTTAAATCTAATTTAGTCATGAGGCAGATTCCTGTAATGTTATACTCCAACCAGTGCATCTACATTTTATCAAAGTATTTAAAGATTTATTCATCATTGCTGTCAGCCTATGGGGTAATATTTTACATGTCAGTGGAAACCGGTCAAAAAAATTATAAAATTAAATGTCACCTGTGTAAAATATAAAGACAAGGTATAAAATAAAAATTAAATATGTATCTGAATTACTGGAAGAACTTCCTGACTAGCTTTGATAGTACAGCATGGTGGTTAAATGCACTCTGAAATCAGCCCAGACAAGGTCAAGTCCCCATTCTACCCCAAACAGGATGTGAATTTACACAGATCACAGAATCTCTCTGTGCTTGAGTCCTCTGCGTTTATAATGGTGGCCTGGCTCCTAGATTATGAAGAATCTAAAGGTGATTACGTGTGTGTTCTTCATAGCAGAGAGCAGTTCATTGCAAATACACTTAAAATGGTTCACATCCAAATATGGCAAACTCTTCATAATAGAAAGTAACTTTATTAACTATTTCTATTGGATTTCAGCTGACTTTATTTTTTATTTTTATTGAGACAGGGTCTCACTTTGTCACCCAGGCTGATGTGCCTTGGTGTGATCTCGGTTCACTGCAGCCTCAACCTCCTGGGCTCAAGGGATCCTCCCATCTCAGCCCCCACCAAGTACCAGCTGCCTTCCAAATATCCCTCATGCATCACATTCCCTGGAGGATGCTGTGTCTCTGAAGATAAGCAGCAGCCTGTGGGAACTGACAGAATGGCTGCTGGGGAAGTGGCTGTGGGAATGATCTTCTTATTGCAGACCGTACTTGGAATCCTGGGTAATTTCTCTCTTATTTACCATCATCTTTTCTTTTACATCACTGGGTGCAGGTTAAGCTCCACAGATTTGATTATCAAACACCTCACTGTAGCCAACACCTTATCCTCCTCCACAGAGGAATGTCCCACAGACAGTGGCAGCTTTAGTGTTTATTTTTTTTATTTTTTATTTTTATTTTTTTATAAAGACGTTTCACCATATCAGTCAGGCTGGTCTTGAACTTCCGACCTCAGGTAATCCGCCTGCCTTGGCCTCCAAAGTGCGTGGATTACAGGCGTGAGCCACCACGCCCGACCAGCTTTAGTGTTTAGACATTTCCTTCATGATTCTGGATGCAAATTTCTTTTTTATATCTACAGAGTGGACAGGGGAGTGGCCATTGGCAGCACCTGCCTCCTGAGTGTCTTCCAGGCCATCACTATCAGCCCCAGGAGCTCCAGGTGGGCAGAGCCTAAAGGGAAAGCCCTCAAGCATGCTGACTGCTGCCTATTGCTCAGCTGGATCCTCCACGTGCTGGTGAATATCATTGTTCTCACCCACGTCACTGGCAAGTGGAGTAACAAAAACACTACAAAGACAAAAGATCTGGGACACTGTTCTGCTGTTCGTCACCGGGACACCAGAGTGACACTGACCGCTGCCCTGCTGTCCTTCCCCGATGTGATCTGTGTGGGGCTCATGCTCTGGGCCAGCAGCTCCATGCTTTGCATCCTGCACATTCACAGGAGCGGCATCTCCCCCGCCTCCTCCCCTGACACCAGAGCTACCAAAACCATCCTTCTCCTGGTGAGCGCCTTTGTCTCCTTTTACACTCTCTCATTAGTTTGTTTGATTCTTTTGAATCATGCCAGTCAGTTGTTGGTGAACATGGCTGCAATCATCAATGCAGGTTTCCCAGCTGTCAGCCCCTGTATTCTCATGAGTGGAGACGCCAGTGTATCCAAGCTTTGCCCTGCTTGGGTAAGTAACACAAAACCCCCTCATCTTATCAGAAATATGTGAATTGTATATGTTTGTGCAATGTTTATATTTGTTCATTTATCCCTATAGACTCATAAACACTGTTATGAAATATTCACGTTATAAGAAAGTGACGGTGTACAAACACACATGCCTCATCCCTGTGTCCCTTGGAGCAGAGGGGGGAATGTGTGCAGATGTGCAGATGTGACATTCTTGCTGTCATTTATGTGATGAGTAACAAAATAAGCATTTTCTCAGATCCAGAACTCTCATGCCTTCAGCCGACATCCATAAAACTGACAATCTTAACTTGTTGGCTTTCAAGGAAGGTAAAAATCTAAAACCGTTTGCAATTTCTTGATAGTTTTGGTGATGCTGCGACAGATATGACTTTGTGTAAGAGGAAGGTAGAAAGATTCTGCACAGGTGTGCTTAGACAGAAAACGGCTCTGGGAAACAAGCAGCACATTCTCTCACCCAGAGTGGAGTGACATGAGCCTAAGATCCCTCCACTCTCTAATTCTTGAATGAGGCTGTGGTGTGAGAGGGAAGATTGAAATGAACTGTCGGAATGTGCTTTATCTGTTGCTCATTCTCCTCCTGGCAGCAGGAGGAAAGGACAAGGCGTCCCCGGAGCCCATACTGAATTCAGGGGTTGAGCTGACAGCAGCCAAGGGGCTGTCCTGAGCGCTAAGGAAATTAGGCTTGTCAGTGCTGTGCTTGCCAGCAGGGGTCACTCTTTCCTTCTGTACCTCCTGATCCCCTCCTCCACCCATGCCGGGCCGCAGCTCTCCAGAAAAAGTGGAATCAGCTTAGAGGGTTTTGGGAGGAAGACACTGAAAAGCCTTTTTTTTTTTTTTTTTTTTTTGAGATGAAATCTCACTCTGTCGGCCAGGCTGGAGTGCAGTGGTGCCATCGCGGCTCACTGCAACCTTTCACCCCGGGCTCCAGCAATCCTCCTATCTCAGCCTCGGAAATCGCTGGGGGTACAGGTGTGCCCCACCACCTTGGGCATTTTTATTTATTTTTATTATTATTATTATTTTTTGTATTTGTAGAGGCAAGGTCTTGCCATGTTTCCCAGGCTGATCTCAAACAGTGATCTGCCCGCTTGGGCCTCCCAAAGTGCTGGGGTTACAGACGTGAGCCACCATGTTTGGCCTGAAACTGTTAGTCCTGCTGCGTGCAAGGATGTAAGTCACCAGCCTACGTGGTTTCCGGGAAGAAGGGGCAGTAGGTGCAGGCGTGGGTGGAAGTGCCATGGATGCTGGGTGAAGTGTGGCTGCAGATAGGCAGAGAGAGACAAGCTCCTGACCCTGAATACTCACCAAATGCTGGATGGTGCCGTGTTAAGAATGCAGCACGGACTATGGTGTGAAGAGCTAAAAAAGAATCACACCTCCCATTGTCCTGGCCCCTACCCTGCATACACACACACACACACACACACACACACACACACAGAATCACACCTCCCCATTGTCCTGGCCCCTACCCTGCATACACACACACACACACACACACACACATACACATACACACAGAATCACACCTCCCATTGTCCTGGCTCTTACCCTGCATACACACACATACACACACACACACACATACACACAGAATCACACCTCCCATTGTCCTGGCCCCTACCCCATGTGCACACACACATACACACATAAGAATCACACCTTCCCATTGTCCTGGCCCCTACCACAAACACAAACATGCACACCCTAATCCTAGCCTCCGCTGGTCCCTTGCAGTCCCTTACCCATGCCACGGGATAGTGTATACTTATTAGTCTGTGTTTACATAGAGAAAAATACAAAAAACAAAAACAAGAAACAAACACCAAAACTCAACAGATGGGGTTTGGGCAGTGTTCCCAGTGAGGGCGGGAAGAGGGTCTTTTGTGCTAATTCAATGTCCTGTTCTGTTTCTGCATCAAAATGGAAGTAGGAATTGATGCGTTGCGTGGTTTTGTGCTTCCTGTCCCTCTGTACCATGGAATTATTCGAATCCGGGTAGGGTGCAGGTAGGGACCTCTGAGACAAACTCTCCTGCCATTTGCCACCCATTGGGGGCGCGTCATTAGCATTCCGATGAGTGCCTCTACCCTCTGATGTCCCCAATCCTCACTCTACAGATGACGTTCTGTGTCTCAGTAGGTCAGAGGACTTGCTCCCAATCTTTCCGTGTAGGGTGTGATCCCCTCTCTGCCAGTAGAGGTAAATGCAGGCTTCTGCTGGGCACGGTGGCTCATGCCTGTAATCCCAACACTTTGGGAGGCTGAGGCAGGCAGATCACGAGGTCAGCCTGGCCAAAAGACCAGCCTGGCCAATAAGGTGAAACTCTGTCTCTACTAAAAATACAAAAATTAGCTGGGTGTGGTGGCAGGCGCATGTAGTCCCAGCTACTCAGGAGGCTGAGGCAGGAGAATCGCTTGAACCTGGGAGGCAGAGGTTGCAGTGAGCCACTGCACTCCAGCCTGGGTGACAGAGTGAGACTCTGACTCAAAAACAAAAAGAAAGAAAGACAGAAAGAAAGAAAGAAGGAAACGAAAGAAGGAAGGAAGGAAGGAGGGAGGGAGGGAGGGAAGGAAGGAAAGAAAGAAAGAAGGAAAGAGAAAGAAGGAAGGAAAGAAAGAGAAAGAAAGAAGGAAAGAAAGAAAAAAGAAAAGAAAAGAAAGAAAGACACATTCTGTCTGCAAAAAAAAAAAAAAAAGAAAAATGCAGCTTTCCAGGGAAGTTTTATGGAAATTATGTGAGCAGACTTACATTGCTTAATGATTCCAGTGGTTGACAAAAGTTGTCGCTGATGATTTTGTCATCTGAGTCTCTGGAAAAGGAAGGCAGCCTCCCACACAGAGGTGTCCTGGGGGTCCTCACTGCCCTGACACACAATAATGGTCACACTGATTTTGAACATCATCTGTTAGCTTGCTACTGAGCTCTTGTCATAAGCAAATCTGGACCCACAGACAGCTTGGGGCTCCCCAGCTTGATATTCCCATTTCGAGATGGGTTAGTCTGAAATCTATAAAAGCCCTTGAAAGCCTTGCTTATTGCACAGAAATGGTTATTCCGGAAGGAAAATAGACTGGCACAGGAACATCTCAGCTGTAAAGAAAAAAATCAAGATCTATCGTTGGTGAAAACTGTATGCCCTTCTCCGCTGTCTGAAGCAAAGCTGCTGGCATTATGGGGTCCCCATCCCCTAAATGCCTGGCCCTGGTTCGCTGATGGGTCGGGGAAGCAGATTCCTCGTGGTGCCCACTGGGCCACCGCTGTGGCTGTTTAGGCTCAGGACCAGCCATGTGGAGACTGCAGAAGGGGCGGTCGCTCCACTCCATGGTCAGAACTCAGGACCAGGTGTGGGGGCTCCAGCCCATAATTCCAGCAGTTTGGGAGGCTGAGGTGGCTGGATCACTTGAGGCCAGGAGTTTGAGACCAGCCTGGCCAACATAGCAAAATGCCATCTGTACTAAAAATACAAAAAATTAGCTGGACGTGGTGGCAGGTGCCTGTAATCCCAGCTGCTTTGGAAGCGGAGGCACGAGAACTGCTTGAACAAGGAGGTTACAAAAAAAAAACAAACGTCAAAATTCAGGGTTTTGGGCCACGGCCCAGGTTCTAGCAGCGGTTCATCAGCATTCAAAACTAGAGACTGATGAAGCACGCCCTCTTGGAGGCTGCAAACTGGAAACAATCTCTGCTGGCTGATCTGATAGTCACAGTCTTCGCTTAGGAGTCCATGGTGAGGGACTGAAGCATCTGACCATCAACAAGCTCTGAACACAGCCTGAATCTGTCCCTGCCCAGCCTGTCACTGCAGGCCAGGCTTGTGGTTCTTGGTGAAAGTTGATCTGTTTATAGTCACGGCTGGGGAGTCCCCAGATCATTCCTTGCAGAATGAGTGCACTGGACTTTTGACCCACTTCTGAAGGTATCCATCCTGCCTCACCACGGGTGCCACCTTCAGCATCACACCAGCTGACTCCAGCCACACCATGTGTCCCTTGAAACTCATTCATGCCACCTTTAGACTTTTGGGACCATTTGCACTCTGACATACTGAGTCTTTAATCACTAAATCTACTAAAAATGGGCCAACTGTCTGATTTGACTTCCTTTTCTCCCCGCTTGATCCATAAGTGTTGTTTAGGCAATTTGTTAACTGCATGTGGCTGTCTCCAAAAGAAATGTTCTCTTCTTGACAGCCTCCAGGATCAGGATGAAATCACTGGGGGCTGGGAATCTATTTCCAAAATATGAGATTTCTCCCTCTGACCATTCCTGGGCACAGTATGCCATTCTTTCTCTGAACAGCAACCCCAGGCCAGCCTACTTTGCCCACGATCTGAGTGGCAGCCTAGCTAACAGCGAGTTTATAGGACTCAAAGTTAGTTACAATTAAGGTTTACACAGAAGTCTTTATTCCTGTTTCACCTTGCTCCTATGGACAAATGTCTTGGAGACAGTAGGGGATGATGAGAATAAAGGTGTAATGACAGGTACTGGGATGGGACTGGCTGATCCTGTGGAGGGAGAGGGAGAGTGACCACCTGAAACCTGGAGGGCAACCGACTGAGGTCCTAGGAGCTCTGAGGAATGCGGGGACATGAATCGTCTTTTGTCTCTCATCATCACCTCTGTGAGTCCCAGAGAACAGTCTTGCTGGAAGTAATGTTGGGCCATGACGTGTCAGTTAAGCCAGATGGCATGGCAGGTGTTGTGAGTTCCTGTGCATTTGGTCTCCACGTCGCCCTGAAGAATCCTTTGGGACCGTTCCCTCCCTCTGTGATGCAGGCATGAGATTCTAGTGAGGAGTGTGCGGGGAACAGGTGGGCCTCTCTCCGTCCTCGGGGGAGCTCTGAGCTTCTCCTTCATCCAGGGACAGGCCCCTGGGAGGGGCTCGGAGGAGCAGCCCTCAGCAGGGAAGACACAGGTGCCTGAGTAGCCAAGGCCTGGAAGGTCTGCACCATGGCCACAGAGGTCCCTGAGCTGGGTGAGAAAGCTGCCCCAGGGTCCACGGGGGAATGTGCCTGCTGAATCTACACCTGCAAGACGTCTTCACAAATGGCCTCAGTCATAGAGTTCAGGGAGATCCCCAGGCTTTTCTGAAGTGGTGGCAAGTGGTCCCCTGGGGAGCAGGACCTGGGTTGCTTACTGCCCTTACCCAGTGAAGGCCTTCGGGGGGCCTCTTAAGGTGGTCATCATGGGTCTGCTTGATTTGGCTGCTGTGTGCACATCAGAGGGTTTTTGTTTCTTTTTCAAAGTCAAGCTGCACTAATCTAGACCAGGGATCCCCAACCCCTGGGCTGTGAATCAGTCCCCACTGGCAGCCTAGGAGGAACAGGACAGCATAGAGGGAGGTGAGCAGTGGGTGAGTGAGCATGACCGCCTGAGCTCTGCCTCCTGTGACATCGGCAGCGGCAGTGGATCTCAGGGGAGTGTGAGCCCTACTGTGAACTGCACATGCGAGGGGTCTGGGTTGCAAGCTCTTCATGAGAAACTAATGCCTGATGATCTGAAGCGGAACAGTTTCATCCTGAAACCGTCCCCCTCCCTGCCCCCACTCCTCCCATCTGTGGAAAAATGGCCTTCCATGAAACCAGTCCCTGGTGCCAAGGACGCTGGGAACTGCTAATCTAGACAGTTCTCTGCTAAGGAAGCACGTGGTTGAGAGACTCACCAGAGTGGTTCCCATGGACCCTGCTCCAATATCTCAGCAGGCGCCTGCAGGTGAGCCCCACTGGCCTCTTCCTTCCAGAGCTCGTCAGCTTTAGTGATGAAATGAGGCAGCATCCTCTTCAGACCCCAATTCCTCTGGGTGTCAGGACCTCTAAAACCCTCTCAGCCGCTGGGAAATCTGTCCATCTGTCTATCTCACAATGTCTTTATCCATGCATCCATGAAGGACACTCATACTGCTGACGTGCCTTGGCTAAGATGAGTAATGCTGCAGCAAGCATGGTGGTGCAGACAGCTCTCGGAAATCCTCATTTCCTTCAGAGGCAGGATTGCTGGATTGCATGCTAATTTTGATTTTTTAAATTAAAAAGAATTTTACTTTTCATATTGTTTTGAGTAAAATTAAATTTTAACTTTTAAGGAAACTCCATGATTTGTATAATGTTTAAAAAACAAATTTGGATGTCCTGGTCCATTAAAAAAAAAAGGAAAAATAAAATAATAATTGCTCTGCCACTTGACTGTCCCAACAACGGTGTACAAGGGTTTTTCTTCCTCCATATCCTCATGAGCACGCTATCTTTTGTCTTTTTAATCATAGCAGTCGTAAGACTTGAAGTGATACCTCACTGTGATTTTGATTCCCATTTTCCTAATGATTAGTGATGTTCAACACCGCTTCATACGCCTCTTAGTCATTTCTATGTCCTCTTTGGAAAAATGTTCTATTCAGGGGCTTTGCTCACTTTTTTTTTTTTTTTTTTTTGAGATAGGGTCTCACTGTGTCGCTCAGGCTGGAGTGCAGTGGTGCAATCTTGGCTTACTGCCACCTCTGCCTCCTGGGTTCAAGCAATTCTCCTGCCTCAGCCTCGAGTAGCTAGGATTACAAGTATGAGCCACCACGCCCAGCTAATTTTTGTGTTTTCAGTAGAGATGGGGTTTCACCATGTTGGCCAGGCTGGTCTCGAACTCCTGACCTCAGGTGATCCACCCATCTAGGCCTTCCAAACTGCTGGCATTACAGGCGTGATTCCCCTGGCCCAGCCCTTTTGCTCATTTTGAATAGGGTTATTACTATTACATTATTTGCTTTTGAGTTGTGGGAGTTCCTTACATATTTTGGATATAAACTCCTTATCACAGGTATGGTATATATGAATTAAAATATTTTCTCCCATTATTATGCCCCAATATCACTAAGTTATATTTCACAGTTCCCTCTTGAATACCTTAAAAAATTTCTTGGCTGGGCGCGGTGGCTCACGCCTGTAATCCCAGCACTTTGGGAGGCCGAGGCGGGTGGATCATGAGGTCAAGAGATCGAGACCATCCTGGTCAACACGGTGAAACCCCGTCTCTACTATAGATACAAAACATTAGCTGGGCATGGTGGCGTGTGCCTGTAATCCCAGCGACTCAGGAGGCTGAGGCAGGAGAATTGCCTGAACCCAGGAGGCAGAGGTTGCGGTGAGCCAAGATCGAGCCATTGCACTCCAGCCTGGGTAAAAAGAGAGAAAAACCCCGTATCAAAAAAAAAAAAAAAAAAACATTTCTTGATGTATTTCCATATGTCTGTATCTAGGCTATTGTGATTTTTGCCTGAAAACAGATTTATACATGCTGATATTCCCCAATAGCTAATATATTTTAAATCTTTTTTCTCTTGGCACATGGAATAAAACCACATAACCAGGCCTTTAACGTTGTACCAGGTCCATCAGCTGATTTCCACTCCAGCTCCACCCCAGGCATACATGTTTTTTTCTTTTCTTTTCTTTTTTTGAGATGGAGTTTTGCTCTCGTTTCCCAGGCTGGAGTGCAGTGGCGCCATCTCGGCTCACTGCAACCTCCGCCTCCCAGGTTCAAGCGATTCTCCTGCCTCAGCCTCCCGAGTAGCTGAGATTACAAGTGCCTGCCACCACGCTCAGCTAATTTTTGTATTTTTAGTAGAGGTGGGTTTTACCATGTTAGCCAGGCTGGTCTCGAACTCCTGACCTCAGGTGATCCGCCTGCCTTGGCCGCCCAAAGAGCTGGGATTACAGAGCCACTGCACCCAGCTATACATGTTATTTTCAAAATACAAACTAATTGTGTTTTTGAACCTTCTGTAATCATTAAAGGGCCAGCAAAGAATGTGAATTTTCAAGACTGTGGTTTATGGTCTCCCCTGGGAACCAAATGCATCTGTGCTGAGATCAGATATTTGGGTGTAAGGAGCTCTGGCATTCTGGGGATGCTTTCTGTAGCTCAGTGCTACTGACAATGGGCCCTGAGGGGCGCAACATTGGCATTAACAGGGAGCTTGTTAAAGATGCCAGTTCATAAACGAAACAATACCTCAAACCTGCAGAATCAAACGTTATTACAGTGGCTGGGGAATGCCAGATGACTTATATTCACCTTAAAGCTTGAGAGTTAGTGCTTAGCCAAGGGACTCACGGCCCAGGCTTCCAATTAAGAGCAAATGGTCGTGTTCAATTATTACTGTCACCTGTGCCCTCCCCATAGCTTCTATCTATTGGTCTGGCGGGGGTGGGGGGAACATCGGTGCGGTTTCAATTAACTACCTTGCCCCCAGGTGATTCTAGGGTAAGGCCAAGTCCAGCCTGAGGGCTTCCAGGTGCATTTATGAGGGCTGACCACAGACTATTCCCAGGGAGAATAATGGTTTCTGTGATATTGATAAAAGCAATGTTATTGAATAAGATGATGACCAATGAGAAGTTTTGAGTAGCATTAGCTACAAAGAAGCCACTTAGGCCAGGCATGGTGGCTAACGCCTGTAATCCCAGCACTTTGGGAGGCCAAGGCGTGCAGATCACCTGAGGTCAGGAGTTCGAGACCAGTCTGGGTGATGTGGTGAAACCCTGTTTCTAACTAAAAATACAAAAATTAGCTAAATGCGGCGGCAGGTGCTATAATTCCAGCTACTTGGGAGGCTGAGGCAGGAGAATCACTTGAACCCAGAAGGTGAAGGTTGCAGTGAGCTGAGATCATGCCACTGCACTTCAGCCTGCAGCCTGGGTGACAGAGTGAGACCATCTCAGAAACAAAAAAACAAACAAAAAACACTTATAGTGTCATCAGAGAGGGCCTCTTACAGAAAAAAAGAACAAAACAATCGTTAGAAAAAATCCTCCTTATGGACATTTGATATATTTCTTGGAACTAAGGTAGAAAAGAAATTCTTAACTCCCACATCCACCTACTGCTCATCATTTGCTAACTACCACATTGTAGAGTAAAAAGAAATTCTGTTAAACAGAAGGTATTTAAATATTCAAAGGGAACAAATTGCAACATGGAAACCAGGTCCTAACTAAGATGTGGCAGGCTAGTTTTGCATTTTAGACTGCTCATAAAAATATGTATTTATAGCCGGGCGTGGTGGCTCACACCCAGCATTTTAGGAGTCTGAGGCGGGTGGATCACCTGAGGTCAGGAGTTCGAGACCAGCCTGGCTAACATGGTGAAACCCTGTCTTTACTGAAAATACAAAAATTAGCTGGGCATGGTGGCAGATGCCTGTAATCCCAGCTACTTGGGAGGCTGAGGCAGGAGAATTGTTTGAACCCAGGAGGCAGAGGTTGCAGTGAGCTGAGATTGCGCCATTGCACCCCAGCTTGGGTGACAGAGGGAGACTCCATCTCAAAAAAAAAAAAAAAGTATTTATTGCCTATGGTTTTAAAAAATGCAAATAGTTTCTGAAGGATAAACTGGAGACTCTTACTTAAACAGAGTACTTGTGTTTTCTGAGTCGACTTTCTTGTTCAGAGAATTAAAAGATAAAGATGCCTCACCCAACATCCAGGAGGGTCCCTGACTTCCTGACTCTCGGCTCTAAACCTATGTCCAGGTGGAAAGTTACATCTGTAGTCCTTAAACATAGTTACCCAGGCCCCGAAACAGCACAAGAAAATGGAAGCGAACTCTTCACAGCTTGTACAAGCTGCTGCTTTTTTATTGCTTCCTTTGGATTGATTAAACTGTCATCGTTTTTTATTCTTCTTTCTTATTTAAAAATTAAAAAACAGGTTGTGTTGACTTACAACACACAACTCCATAAAAATATATTGATTCAATATAAAATGTCTACATTAGCGCCAGATAAATGGAGAATTTCATGCCTATACTTTTAACAAGTTTAATGTTCTCAAAAGAAACAGCATTATTCCCTTTGTTTCAGATGAGGCTGGGCTCATGTTCACGATTACACACTCAGAGAGATATAATCTGACAGGCACACCTGGTAGAGTAGGTTAAGATCATCACAACCACTCATCCCCAGCTACGAACAGTAGTTGAGTTGCAACGCCATTTGACAAATCCCCCAACAGAGCTCTGTATACCCACTAGAAAATGCACACAACCGCACAACCATCAAAATGAAAATGGCTGTTGTATGGAATTGTATCGTAGTTGTAGAGTTGTTAGTGGTTGTATAGAGCACCCTTGACATACGTAACTCTATCTTAGAAAAAGACTCTATCTTACATTTCACAGGGCACTTTGGCAACAGAGACAAGATGTTTCACTTGGTAAATAACTAATAAAGACTGCATCCCACCAGATAAGGACATAAACAAGCACATTCTTCCACTATCAGCCTCCCCAGAGGACTCTGGCCATAAAACGATCAGGGCTTCAGCAGCTCTAAATGACCGTCTTAACTGACGATCATCCCGCTGTCATTCGTGATAAGCACTTGACATCTGCTGCCAAAGTTTCTACCCACATCAAAGGTTCTTTCTTGCAGGACCAACAGACTTGCCCAGACCAGGAGACTCTTTATGTCTTCATCACTCTCCCCATGCAGTTTCAAATCTGCTGACCACACCATTCCCAAGAGTGGCTTAAAGTCAGAGATAACCAGGTCCACATACTTTGTATCTTTCCACAATGGCAGGCTTTTATTGATGCTGTTTCAATCACAAAAGCCATGAGCTGCATGGAGTTCCCAAAGAGGCATGTGATGGTTAACATTAGGTATCAACTTGGTTGGATTAAAGGAAGCCTAGGTAGCTGGCAAAAGATTGTTTCTGGGGCGCCTATGAGGGTGTTGCCAGAGGAGACTGACATTTGAGTCAGTGGATGGAGAGAGGAAGACCCCTACTCAGTGTTGGTGAACATCATCCAATTGGCTGCCAGCTCGGCTAGAACACAGTAGGCAGAGGAAGGTGGGACACGTTTGCCTGCTGAGTGTTCTGGCTTTCATCTCTCTCCCATGCTGGATGCTTCCTTCGGCTCCTCCTGTCCTTGGACATCAGATTCCAGGTTCTTTGGCCTTTGGACTCTTAGACTTACACTGCTGGTTTGCTGGGAGCTCTCAGGCCTTTGGCCACAGGCTGAAGGCTGCATGCCTGGCTTCCCTGCTTCTGAGGTTTTGGACTTGGACTGAGCCACTAATGGCTTCTTTCTTCCTCAGCTTGCAGATGGCCTAACATGGGACTTCGCCTTGTGATCGTGTAAGCGAACTCTCCCTAACAAACTCCCTTTTGTGTATGTACATATATCCTATTAGTTCTGTCCCTCTGGCGAACGCTGACTCGTATAAGGCAATTCTCTTCAGTACTGCTCTTTCACTTCATAGTGAGAGCCACAGGCACACAGGCTCAAGCCACTTCACAAGTCAGTCAATATTGCAAACCACACGTAGTAGTGTACTTAATCAATATATATAACTGTTATAGATTAAACATTTCATAGTAAACAAAGTAATGTTTAACATCAAGAGAAAAGACATAGGAGAAAGGGTTAATAACTCAATCTAGGGAGAGCAACAAAGAAAAAAAGAATCTCCTGGTCAGGGCTGGGCAGGCCCATCCGGTCTTGGTCTCCCAAAGAGAAGTCTTTGATGTGGGCAGAGGCTTTAGCAGCAGATGCCAAGTTCTTATCGCCAATGACAGCAGGACAGTTCTCAGTGAAGATGGTCATTCCAAGCTGCTGAAGCCCTGCTGTTTTTATGGGAAGAGTCCTCTGGGAGGGACTGATAGTAGAAGAATGTGCTTGTTTATGTCCTTGTCTGGTTGGATGCAGTCTTTATTATTTGTTTATTAAGCAAAACATCTTGTCCCTGTTGGAAAGTGTCCTGTGGAATGCAAGACAGAGTCTTTTCCTAAGGTGGAGTTACGTATGTCAAGGGTGCTTTATACAGTAGTCTTAGCCACATGTTCATAAAAACATACAATCTCATCCATGGCATAATCAAGACCAAAAACCTCACAGGCACCCTCCCTTGCCTCAACTCCAGGAGGCTCCCTGATAAGCCCACACAATCTCAAATCAGACACAGCCACCATTGGGTTCTATTCCAACATCTGCATATACTTTTTCGGACAAAGCATCTCACACCCCAGTGCTAGTCTAAATTGCACCCTTTTGTAAGCCCCCTGCTATTTTGCAGACTTGGTCAAAGTGAAGCATTCCATGGGGGTTGGGGCCGTGAGAAACATCCTGCCCCACCAGCTGACCACAAGGCAGAAAACAACCCAAAAGAAACATCCTCATCATACCCTACCAGGCAAAGCCCAACTTAAAAAAAAAAATCCCTATAATATCTTGCTGGACAAAGGTTCAAGGAACACCCTGATGGCATCCCAGCAGAAAAAGGGCCAAACCGCCTGAGCATAAAAACATCTTGTCAATATCCTGCCCAGCAGCAAGCCATACTGCTCAGGCCCCTCCTGCCCATACCTACCCCAGACTTTAAGCCAGAGCAGACTCTGGTATCAAGCTGGTCCCCCACTTCTGAAGTGTCTGCAACATGCCTGTGTTGCTGTCCAGCCATTGCGTGTGTGTGTGTGTGTGTGTGTGTGTGTGTGTGTGTGTGTCTTTAACCTTTGCCTTTCCTTGAAAACCTAACACCCAGGAAACAATCTCACAGGTAGAAACCACATCACCAACAGAAACAACAAAAGGCCAGGTCACGATCACAGGGGCAGTCTCAAGATAACACTCACAGAGACATTCGAAGAGTCAGGCAGTGCTCTCAAGACAGGGACAGCATCAGAGAACAAAACACAAAGTCCCGCAGGTACAGAGAGAGCCTTGGCACAGACCATGCCAGGACCGGGTCACTTCCATGGAACCTACTCAAGATCCCTACACACGTGTCTGGACCCTCCCCCAATCTAATGCGGGGGTGGGGGGACGGGCAGTACTGAAATGCCCCCAAAATCTCACATCCTACCTAACACTTTCTAGAGGCATTTCCAGCTCGGGGCTGTATTTCCAAGAACCGTCTGGAGGAGGCACAGGTGCTGGGAAATTTTTCAACTTTTCCCAAATCAGAACTTCTAAGCTTTCTGGGTGTATTATTATTATTATTATTATTATTATTTGAGACGGAGTCTCGCTCTTGTTACCCAGGCTAGAGTGCAATGGCGCGATCTCGGCTCACCGCCACCTCCGCCTCCTGGGTTCAGGCAATTCTCCTGCCCCAGCCTCCTGAGTCGCTGGGATTACAGGCACGTGCCACCATGCCCAGCTAATTTTTTGTATTTTTAGTAGATGGGGGTTTCACCATGTTGACCAGGATGGTCTCGATCTCTTGACCTTGTGATCCACCCGCCTCGGCCTCCCAAAGTGCTGGGATTACAGGCTTGAGCCACCGCGCCCGGCCGGGTGTATTATTATTATTATTATTTTTGAGATGGAGTTTTGCTCTTGTTGCCCAGGCTGGAGTGCAGTGGCGCAATTTCGGCTGACTGCAACCTCTGCCTCTCGGGTTCAAGCGATTCTCCTCCCTCAGCCTCCCAAGTAGCTGGGATTACAGGCGCCTGCCACCACGCCCGGCTAATTTTTGCATTTTTAGTAGCGATGGGGGTTTCACCATGTTGGCCAGGAGGGTCTCGAACTCCTGACCTCTGGTGATACAGCCGCCTCGGTCTCCCTCCCAAAGTGCTGGGATTACAGGTGTGATTTCTGGGCGTTGCAGACTACATTTCCCAGAAGGCCGCGGGGTCATGCCTCCCCTACAGACGGATCCCAAATGCAAGTTGGGAGCAATTAGAACTGTAGGCTCCCAGGCCTTAACCACTTTTCCCAGGAGTTTTTTTGTGGTGCTTTTTAGGAGCAGAAGTTTCAGGACGGGAGAAAGCCGATGGCTTCCAGCATTTGAGGATTCTCCCAATCTGAAATACGCTTCCCCTGAAGTCTGTGAGGCGCAGCTGCTCTAACAGTGGGAAGAGACACCGACGAAGAGCTTTCTGAGAGCCGCGCTTCTAACGCTGAGGATTCCCGCGCAGTGAGCATTTCCCAGAGGTCGCTGGGGCACGGCTCCATTAGGGCCGTGTCCTCTTACACGCTGCGAAACACTGATGGGCGCCCTTCCAGCTACGTCGATTCCCTGGTTATGGACTACATTTCCTCAAGAAGCCCTCAAGGCACCGCGTCCTTAAGACCGTGTTGAGTTGCATGCTGGGAAATCCTGGCGGCCGCTTCCAACTCTGTGGATTCCCGGGTTACGGACTTCATTTCCCAGAGGCCTCTGGGGCACAGTCCAATGAAGAGCAAGCCCCATCGCCGGCTGAGGGGCGTGCTTCATCCTCGCGGAATTTTTAAAAATGGTTGCCCCCGGACCTTGTCACGACTGCGCCTGAGGCCCTGTTTCATCTTGTCGTGTCCCGGGTGTGGTTAGGCCCCGAGCCGGGAGCTATTTGCCTCTCAGGAGAAAGCCAGGGCGGGGTTCCGCGGGGAATGGCGGTGAGGGAGCCACTTGGGACGAGGAGGCCCTAAAATGAAGAAGTTTCGGCCTGAGGCTTGGGAAGGGGAAGTGCGAGAGAGAGAGAGAGAGAGAGAGAGAGAGAAGAGAGGAGTGTGTGTGTGTGTGTGTGTTGCCTGGCGGGTCCCCCCGCCGTGGCCCAGTAACTGAGTTAAGTGAATGCGAGCGTCTCTGGGGTAACGCGAACCAGCCCCCTCTTCCCATCGCTGTGAGGCATGCGGGGTTAACACGGCCGGGCCCTGTACCCATAAACTGTGACACGATGTGTGTGGACGCCTGTGAGGGCCATAGGGCCGGGCTGTAAGGGCACCTGTAGGGGTGACGCAGCCGGACTGTGTCTCTCTGCACCTCCACTCCGTGTGAGGTCAATGCCGGTGGGCTCTGCGAGGGTGGCACGGCCAGGACGGGTCTCCGTGCCTCTGAAATGTGCTTCTGCACTTCTGTCGGGTTGACAGGGACAGGCAGTGTCTGTCCGGCGTGGGCGTTTGCGGGTGTGAAAGGTGTGAAAGGGACAGCGAGTGTGCCGCTGTGACAGGTCGGGATCGGGCCTGTGTGCTTGGACTTTGGGTGAGCACCGGTGTGTGCGACTGTGTCATCTGTATTTCTAGTGTCTCCGCTGCTTGCTGTGCCCTCGCCTTCCAACCATGTGGTGCTTGCTAGAGAGCAGTGGTCCCAAAGTGACGTGAGAGCCTCAACGCTGTTGTGAAAATGACCAGGAAGAAGAGTTCACAAGGAGCCACGAGATGGCAATTTTGGAGCCAGAAGAGCTCTCCATGCAGAAACAAGAGGAAGTAACCTCAGGAATAGAATTCCCTTTGGGGAGGAAAGAGGTACCTGCATGGGAGGCGGTGAGAGGGGCAGCTCCATGTTTCAGAACCCCAGTTCCTAGAAAGGCCCAGTCTCCCAGCATTTCTCTGAAAAACTCAGATCCCTGTGCCCTCTTATTTCTGATGGATTTTAGCTGTGACCTGGGGGTGGGTGTGCACTATTTTCTAACATAACTTGTGATCCAGAAAGGTTCTGGTGCCTCATTCTGATCTTCCTTTCCCCTCTAGGCCATCTGGCCCTCAAGAAAAGCATCCCAGAGGAGGAAGAACTGTTATACGTCCCAAAGCCAAGTAGCAGTGAGTTACCTTTTTGTTCATTTAGTGATGTGTGTTTATACAACTTAGGACTATTTACTTTCCTGTGGCACATATCCCTCCAAATAGCCATTTATCCGAATTCTTCCCCAGATATGACAGGGCCCTGCAGGTCATTCCTCCTCGTAGTCTCCATTGACCCACCCTCTTCTCTAAGTAGTCACCTACCTGTTTGTCAAATGGTTCAAGTCCTGTGTACTCTGCTTGTCTACAAGTCTAATGGTATAGAAGAGATTAATTCTAGCACTTTATATTACAGTGTGGCTTGGTAAGGAAGGGATTTGGTTTTAGGTGGAAGGAAACACCAGATATCTTTGGTCTTTTGTTTATTTTTTTATTATGGTAGTCATTATTTACTTTTTTAACATGGTTAATTTTTTTAAATTTTTAAATAATTGGCAAATGACAAATTGATTTATTGTGTATGTGTTTAGATATATGTATACATTATGATGATTAAATCAAGCTGATGAACATATCCGTCACCTCAATAATTATTTTTGTCATGAGAACATTTAAACGATACTCTCTTAGCAATTTTCAAATATACTACATATACATATTATTATTATTATTATTATTATTATTATTATTATTTTGAGATGGAGTTTTGCTCTTGTTTACCCAGGCTGGAGTGCAATGGCACAATCTTGGCTCACTGTAACCTCCACCCCCTGGGTTCCAGTGATTCTCCTGCCTCAGCTTCCTGAGTTGCTGGGATTACAGGTGCATGCCACCATGCCTGGCTAATTTTTGTATTTTTAGTAGAGATGGGGTTTCACCATGTTGACCAGGCTGGTCTTGAACTCCTGACCTCAAGTGATCCGCTCACCTTGGCCTCCCAAAGTGCTAGTATTACAAATGTGAGCCACCATGCCCTGCCTTTGGCCTAATTTTTAATCACTTTTTTTTTCACACTCCTGAGTTGTGTGAGTTTCTTATACATTGTGAATATTAACTGCTTATCAGATGTATGGTTTGCACATATTTCCTTCAAATACATAGGTTCTCTCTTCACTCTGCTGATTGTTGTGCTGTGCAGAAGTTTTTTAATTGGATGCGATTCATTTGCCTATTAGCCACCATGCCCAGCCTTGATTTCTATTTCAAAGAATTGTTAGTGTATAGGGATACTATTGATTTTTTTATGTTGATGTTGCTACTATAACTTTACTGAATTCCTTTATTATTTCTAATCATTTTTTGATGGAATTTTTAGGGTTTTCTATATGTATAAGATCATGTCATCTGCGAACAGGGACAGTTTAACTTCTTCCCTTCCTGTTTGATTGGCTTTTATTTCTTTTCTTTTTTTTTTTTGAGACAGAGTCTCGCTCTGTCACCAGGCTGGAGTGCAATGGGGCACAATCTCAGCTCACTGCAACCTCCGCCTCCTGGGTTCAAGCAATTCTTCGGCCTCGGCCTCCCAAGTAGCTGGGATTATGGCACACACTGCTATGCCCAGCTAATTTTTGTATTTTTAGTAGAGATGGGGTTTCGCCGTGTTGGCCAGGCTGGTCTCAAACTCCTGACCTTAAGTGATCCACCCGTCTCAGCCTCCCAAAGGGCTGGGATTACAGGCGTGAGTCACTGCACCCTGCCGATTTTATTTCTTTTCTTGTCTAATTGCTCTGCCTAAGGCTTCTAGTACTGTATTGATTAGACGTAGTAAGAGTAGGAATCCTTGTCTTGTTCCTGATCTTTCACCTTTCCACCATTGATTATGATGTTAGTTAACTGCTTGTGTTATATCACCTTTATTATATTGAGGTACATTTCTCTATACCGAACCTGTTGAGAGTTTATATTAGGAAACGCTTTTGAATTTTGTCAGATGCTTTTTCTGCATCTATTGTGATGATCATGTGGATTTTACTATTCATTCTGTTAATGTGCTATATCACATTTATAGATTTGTATATGTTGAACTATACTTGCATTCCTGGATAAATCCTACTTGATCATGGTGAATGATCCTTTTTACATGCTGCTGAGTTCATTTTGCTAGTATTTTGCTGAGTAAAATTGTTGCTTTTATGTCCATCAGAGGTATTGGCCGCTAATTTTTCTTGTCTTGCAGCGTCCTTGTTGGGTTTGGTCATGCTGGTCTTATAAAATGAGGTTGGAGATAGTCCCTTCTCTTGAATTTTCTGGAAGAGTTTGAGAAGCGTTGTATTAGGTTTTTGAATGTTTGGTAGAATTCAGCAGTGAGTGCATCAGGTCCTGGTCTTTCATAGGAGAGATTTGCTTATTCAACCTCCTTACCTGTTGTGGGTGTGTTCAGATTTTGTATTTCATCGTGATTCAATCTTGGTAGATTGTATATTACTAGGAATTTGTTCAATTCTTCTACATTATTCAATTTTTTTGGCATATAAATTTTCATAGTAGTCACTTGTGGTCCTCTGTTTTACTGTAGTATGACTTGTAATGTCTCTTATTTCTGATTTTTTAGTTTGAATATTCTCTCATTCTTTCATTGTTAGTCTAGTTAAACGTTTGTGAGTTGTTTATATTTTAAAAAGCAAACAGTTGCATTGATATTTTTCTGTTGTTGTTCTACTCTTTTATTTATTTCTGCCTTTACCTTAATTATTAACTTTGTTCTACTACTTTAGGCTTAGTTTATTCTTTTGTTAGTTCCTTTTGGTGTGATGTTAGGTTGTTTGAGGGCTTTCTTTTTTAAAGTAGGTGTTTACTGCTTTAAACTTCCCTATTAGAACTGCTTTTGCCTCATTTCATAAGTATTGCCAAGACATAGTGAAAGGATCTTCACAATCAGGGAGGTGACATTTGCTTCAGTCACTCTGTTTTTCCAATATTAGGCTTAGTGTCAGTTTCTTTCTGTGCTGTAACAAACCGTCAGATTTAGTAGTTTAAAACAACAAAATTTATCTTAAGCCATCAGAAGTCATGTAGGCTTCATAGGGCTAAAACCGAGATGTAAAGGCTGTGTTCCTTTTTGCAGACTTTAGGAGCCTTTCTGTTTCCTTCCTTTCCTGGCTTCTAGAGGCTGGCATTCCTTGGGTCCCCCCAACTCAGTGTTATCACAGTCAGCACAGACAAGTCATTCTCACTTCACCTCTCTTTGTCTCTGCCCCTGTCATTACCTATTTCTCTTCTGACCCCCGTCATCTACTTCTAATGACTCTGTGATTACAGTGGGCACACTGGCACAATTCAGGATAATGTCCCCATCTTAAGGGTAGCTGATTAGCAACTTAAGTCCATCTACAACTGAAATTTCCCTTGCCATGCAACAACACATATGCCCGCATTCATGAATTAGGGTATGGACATTTTTGAGATACACTTATTTTGCTTTCCACAAGCCTATCCATTCAAACATTCGTTAATAACTACAGGGTACCAGCACCTTCATAACTCTGATTTCTTTTAACGTGAGTAATCATTTTTAAATTTATTTTTATTTTTATTTTTTTGGAGCTGAAGTGTCACTGTTGCCCAGACTGCAGTGCAGTGGCACCATCTTGGCTCACTGCAACCTCCGCCTCCTAGGTTCAAGTGATTTCCTGCCTCAGCCTCCTGAGTAGCTGGAACTTCAGGTGCGTGCCACTGTGGCCGGCTAATTTTTGTATATTTAGTAGAGATAGGTTTTTACCATATTGGTCAGGCTGGTCTCAATGACCTGACCTCAGGCGATCCATCCACCTTGGCCTCCCAAAGTGCTTCGATTACAGGCATAAGCCACTGTGCCCAGCCCAAGTAATCATTTTTTTACATTTAGGACTTCCTTAAGTTATATTTTATTTATTTATTTATTTGTTTGTTTGTTTGTTTGTTTGTTTTTGTTTTTTATTTTTTTTCCCAGATCCCTGTTTTTTATATTTCTTATAATGCAATTCATGCAGGCCTGCTATGAAAAAAATTAGTTTGCATAAGAGCTCATAAAGAAGAAACTCAAAATTACTCCCAATTGTACCATCCAGAGATACTTACTGTTAACATTTTCTATGTTTCCTGTCTCCCACTCCCGACTAAACGTGTGTGTGTTTCTGGAGCATTAAATCCTGCTAATTGATCATGTAAATGAGTTAAAGACTCTTTATTTTTATTTATTTATTTTTTTTATTTTACCCAAAACTCCTGAGAATATACCAAGTAAGAGTTAAAGACTCTTTAAGTTATAGTTTGTAAATGAAATCCAACCCAGCCATGGGTCACATTACATTTGTGCACATGTGGAGAGGAGAGAGGCATGCCAGTTATCTTTCTCCTGCTTTGAAAAACCTCATGTGTTTACATCTTATAGGATTAGAGATATGCCATTTCAAACTGACTGCAAATTGTCAAGAAAGAGAGGGTTTCAGAATTAGATTTTCTGTGATTTTAATGTTTCTTTGACAAAAAATGATAATCAGTGACGTCTGATGCCTTACAAATACATATTATACAAGTAACATTTCCATGATTACATGTATAAGTAACAAATCCAAGATATGAAATCCAAATATATGAAATGACTAAGATAGCAATAATTTGAAATAATTACATAAATCTCCCGTATCACATAGAACACATGATTCATTCTCTTGCTAATATTCTCAGTTTGGTATCCTTTTTTAGATTAGAGTCTTTAAACTTGATTTCTCATGCAGAATCATGCCTCTATTTCCCTGGTTGCTGGTAGAGAGGGAACATTTTCTTATGTGTCTTAGAATCATTTTTGGTAATTTTGCTGATTAAAATAAATTCATGCTTAACATCAGGCTTGGAAAGCTATTTTTAGTTGGCATTCATGATATTGATAGCTGACTGAGAAGCATGTATTTTAGCACAAGAAAAAAACAACAGCCTTGTGTTTCTTTTCTAAAAATGGATTAATGGGCATGTAATATCATTGATCTTTAATAATAACAGCTAACACATAAAGCAGTTGTTATGTGTCATTATCTTTTATGTAGATTATCTTACTTGATAATTGAGATAGCTGCTGCTTCTAGTATTTGTATTCTGGCTTCACCAGTGGAATCTGAATTCCACTGTGAGGATATAACTGTCAGAGTTTAGATTCACACCCTGAAAGTTGTACCACAGAGTCTGTGTTCTTAATTTCACCAAAGTACCTCTGCCCAAATTATACGTACCTTTTAAACCTACCTTCTTTACTTGGTAATTCATCATAAATGCTGTCTCAATTATATGGATCAGTATCATTAGTAAATGTATTTTATGTCATGATATAGCAGATCAGCATGCATTTATTTATTTATCTATTTATCTATTTATTTATTTATTTGAGTCGGAGTTTCGCTCTTGTTACCCAGGCTGGAGTGCAATGGCGCGATCTCGGCTTACCGCAACCTCCGCCTCCTGGGTTCAGGCAATTCTCCTGCCTCAGCCTCCTGAGTAGCTGGGATTACAGGCACGCACCACCATGCCCAGCTAATTTTTTATATTTTTAGTAGAGATGGGGTTTCACCATGTTGACCAGGATGGTCTCGATCTCTTGACCTCGTGATCCACCCGCCTTGGCCTCCCAAAGTACTGGGATTACAGGCGTAAGCCACTGCGCCCGGCCCTTATTTATTTATTTGATCTGTCCTCTACTGTGAGGTTTTTTTTTTTTTTTTTTGAGATAGAGTCTTGCTCTGTTGCCCAGGCTGGAGTGCAGTGGCACAATCTCGGCCCACTGCAGCCTCCGCCTCCTGGGTTTGAGCGATTCTCCTGCCTTAGCCTCCCAAGTATCTGGGACTACAGGCGCCTGCCAACACGCCTGGATGATTTTTTTTGTATTTTTAGTCAGATGGAGTTTCACCATGTTGGCCAGGCTGTTCTCGAACTCCTGACCTCAGGTGATCTGCCTGCCTTGTCCTCCCAAAGTGCTGGGATTACAGGCATGACCCACCATGCCCAGCCTATCTTTTTTATGTTGGTTTTTTTTTTTTTTTTTTTTTTTTTTTGAGACAGTCTCGCGCTGTTGCCAGGTGCCAGGCTGGAATGCAGTGGTGCAAGCTTGGCTTACTGCACCCTCCGCCTCCCGGGTTCAAGCAATGCTTCTGCCTCAGCCTCCCAAGTAGCTGGGACTATAGGCGCACGCCACCACACCTAGCTAATTTTTTTTTTTTTTTTTGAGACAGAGTTTCACCCTTGTTACCCAGGCTGGAGTGCAATGGCGCGATCTCGGCTCACCGCAACCTCCGCCTCCTGGGTTCAGGCAATTCTCCTGCCTCAGCCTCCTGAGTCGCTGGGATTACAGGCATGCACCACCATGCCCAGCTAATTTTTTGTATTTTTAGTAGAGACGGGGTTTCACCATGTTGACCAGGATGGTCTCGATCTCTTGACCTCGTGATCCACCGCCTTGGCCTCCCAAAGTGCTGGGATTACAGGTGTGAGCCACCGCGCCTGGCCTCTTTTTGATTTTTTTAAAAAGTATTCTCTGGAGAAGTAGAATAATATCAACTGATTGCACTGACAACAGTGTTCTAGTTGTGGTGTTACACTGTAGTTCAACCGTCATTGGTGTAAATTAGGTAAAAGGTAAACAGGATCTCTCTCACTGTATTGTTTCTTACAGCTGCATATGAATCTTTATCTCCATTCTAAAGATAATTCACAGAGAAAAAAATTCCCTGAATATTCTTGCACAAATATTTGTGTATGACTGTAGCTGTGTACTTTGGATAAATTTTGAAAACCAGGATTTTGAGTCAAAATCAGACTTAGTGTCTGCAGTACACCAAACTCTGTGATATTAGCACTAAGAATGAGATAATAACTAAAAGTACACAGCTGATACCTGTACATTGTTTATAACCCAACAAGGAGAGCAAACTGAATAGAAGCAGCTCGGGGTAGCCTGTGATCAAGGACTGTCGAGAATTCCAGGTGATGTCCCCTGAGAGGTGCTAGGAAGGAACATCATTCTGACAGCACCCACTGTGTTGAGTCATTCTTGCATTGTTATAAAGAAATACCTGAGACTGGGTCATTTATAAAGGTGTTTGTTTATTGGCTCATGGTTCTGAAGGCTGAAAAGGAAGCATGGCATCGACATCTGACATCCACTTGGCTTCTAGGGAGGCCTCGAGCTTTTACTCCACTTTACTTGGAAGGTGAAGGGGGAGCAGGCACATCACATGGCAGAAGGAGGGGTAAGGTTGGGACGCAGTGGTGATGGGGGGAATGCCGTGTACTTTTAAACGACCAGATTCTGCAAGAATTCACTTACCATGGCCAAGACCAAAGAATTCTGAATTCACAGGCTCCATGTGTAGACAAATGGAATTTGTTTTATAACTTGTATTTTTCTAATAATGTTTGATGCAAAGGAAAGACCAACAGTGTAAGGTGAATTAACACTTGCTTGCTGGGCCATCATGGCTTGAAGGACAAGATCAGAAGTAAAATTCACACTCCTGTCAAGGCATAAAAGGAAGCAGCCTCAAGACAACTGTCGGTATTTACAGGGCCTCGCTTGGCGTTTCAGTCATTTTTGCCAGTTGGTGCTCTGACTCACTTGGAAATACGTGTCTGTGTGTGCGTGTGCATTGGTATCAGCAGGGGTAACTGGGGCCTCAGGTGTGAATAGAAGACACACTTGCGTGGAGTTCATGTGCCAGCTCTGTCCCCATAATTGTGACAGGTGTGCAAGTATCCTGGGGGCAATGGGGCCCATGCAGGGTGACCATCCATATAGAGGGAGGACACCTACCCAGTCTACAACCCCGGTTAATACAGTGTAGACCCCAGGAATTTCTGAAATACTCTGATCCCAGTACCCTCTTATTTCTGATTGTTATAGAAATGGCCTGAGGGCAGATGTGCCTTATGAGATATTTTCTAACGTAGGCTGTGCACCTGGAAAGACCCTAGCTTCTCATTCTTATCCTCCTTTTTCCCCTAAACCAACATCCTTCTGAAAACGCATCCCTTGAGAGGAAGAATCATTTACCCATCTTAAAATTAAGGTTCAAGTGAATTACCTTTTATTCATTAAATGATTAGTGTTTATAAGACAGGACTACTTACTTTCCTTGCCCCAAACTATTCTCACTATAACAATTTATCCCAGTCATTCTTTCCAAGGAGGTGCGAGAGGGTTCATACAGGTATATCCCTCAATGTACTCCTCATTGCCCAAGTCTTCTCTTCTGAATGTTATTCATGTACCTGTTTGGCAAATTGTGTAGCTCTTTCTGTGCGCTCTGCTCTTCTAAGAATCTGATGGTATAGAAAAATACCTCCTGGAGGCCGGGCATGGTAGCTCACACCTGTAATCCCAGCACTTTGGAAGGCCGAGGTAGATGGATCACCTGAGATCAGGAGTTCAAGACCAGCCTGACCAACACAGAGAAACCCTATCCCTACTAAAAATACAAAATTAGTTAGGTATGGTGGTGCATGTCTGTAATCCCAGCTACTCAGGAGGCTGAGGCAGGGGAATCACTTGAAACCAGGAGGCAGAGGTTGCGGTGAACCGAGATCGCACCATTGCACTCCAGCCTGGGCAACAAGAGTGAAACTCTGTCTCAACAAAGAAAAATACCTCCTGGAGCTTAACATTAGTGCTTTATATTAGAGTGTGGTTTGGTGAGGAAAGGATTCGTTTTTAAGTGGAACCCAACACCACCGGTCTTTAGTCTTTTCCCTAGGCCTGATTTTCATATCACAGCAGGAAAGTATGTGGCTTGACGACGTGACAAGGTTGTCAGTTTTGTGAGGCTTTCAAGAGTGGAGTTTGAGCAAACTTCTGTGTCATCAAAGGTGTAAATGTTTTCCAAGTAATCAATAAACTGAAATCTGTTCTGTTTACTATGTTTTCTTTGAAGCTGACAGCTTTAGGGTTTGTTTTTCCACTTGCTTTGTGTGCACTATGAGGAGCAATGTGGTTTGATTTTGAATGAAGTTCTGGATCTAGGACAGATGTTGGCAAATTTTTTCCATTAAAAGGTTCAGTAAATATTGTGATTTATGGGCTACATATAGTTCTTTTTATTAATTTATTTATTTGAATTGATGGTTTTATTTATTAAAATGACATCCTTTATTTTTTATTTTTATTTGACAGATAAATTATGTGCTTATCATGTACAACATTATGTTTTGATTTATGTATGCCTTGTGGAGTGGTGAAATCAAAGTAAATAACATATCCTTCACCTTACTAGCTATTATTTTTGTGATCAGAACATTTAACATCTACTCTTAGCATTTTCAAATATACATTGTTATTCATTGTAGTCACCAGGTTGTAAAATAGATATAGAGAATTTATTCCTCCATTCCAACTAAACCTTTATAGCCGTTCATGTCCCTGTTTCCACTCCTGTCCCAGCCTCTGGTAACCAGCATTCCACTCTTTGTTTCTATTACTTCAGCTTTTTGACACTCCACAAATAGTTGAGATAATGCAAGTTTGCCTTTCTATGCCTGGCTTATTTCACTTAATATCATACCCTCTAGTTTCACCCATGTTATCACAAATGACTGGATTTTCTTGTTTTCTAAGGCTGAGTAGTATTTCATTGTGATGCATACCACATTTTCTTTATCTATTCCTCTACTGGTTAACACTTGGGTATTGTGAGTGATACTGCAGTAACTTGGAAGTATTCCTTCCTCTATAACTTTTGGAAGAGTTTCTGAAGTGGTATTTTGTGACTGTTTGGTAGAATACAGCAATCAAGCTGTCGTCAAGTCCTGGGCTGTTCTTTGATCAGAGATTTTGTATTCTTTATTCTGTCTTTTTACTCATTACTGATGTGTTTGGATTTTTCTGTTTCTTCATGATTCACTCTTGGTAGGTTATGTGTTTTAAGAATTAATCTTCTGGGTTATCCAATTTTTTTGGCATCTAATTGTTCATTGTAGTCTCTTGTGATCCTTTGTATTTCTGTGGCATGAGTTGTAATGTCTCCATTTTCATTTCTGACTTCATTGATTTTTGAGTTTTTCCTCTTTTTGTCCTTTGTTCTTTTTTTTTTTTTTTCCAACCCTCCCTTCCCCTGTCTTTGTTAGTCTCATGGTTTTTCAATCTTGTGTATCTTTTCAAAAAATCAACTCTTAGTTTTGTTAATCTTCCCATATTGTTTCTCTGGTCTCTATTTTTACTCTGATCTTTATTATTTCCTTTCATTAACTTAGGTTCATTTGTTCTTTTTTGAGTTCCTTGAGAAGTAATGTTTGTTCGAGATCTTTCTCTTTTCTTAATGAAAGTGTTTATTCCTATAAACTTCCCTCCTAGAACTGCTTTCCCTGCATTCCTTAAGATTTGGTATATTGTTTCCTTTTACATTTATTTCAAAATATTTTTAAATTAAACTTCTAATTTCTTCCTTGACCTATTGGTTACTTAGTTTCATGTCGTTTAATTTTCATATATTTGTGAATTTACCTAACTTCCTCCTGTTGTTGATTTCTGGCTTAATACCACTGTGGTTGAAAAAGGTGCTTGATAGGATTTCAGTTGCCTTACATTTCTTAAGACTTGTTCTTTGGCCTAATATGTTTATCTGTCCTGGAGAATGTTTTATGTATGCTTGAGAAGAATATGTATTCTGCTATTGTTGGATGGGATGCTCTGTATATGTCTGATAGGTCCATTTGGTCTAAAGTAAAATTTAATTCCAGTGTTTTCTTATTGATTTCCTGCTGAATAAGCTTTCCTTTGTTGAAAGTAGGATTTGAAGTTCCCTTCTATTATTGTATTGCAGTCTATTTGACCCTTCAGATCTCTTAATGCATGCTTTATATATTTATATGATCCAGTGTTGGGTACATACATATTTACAACTGATACATCTCCTTCATAAATTGATCCCTTTATAATTCTTTAATGACTTTTTTTGGCTCTTATACTTTTTGACTTAAATTCTGTTTTGTCTGATAAAAGTACAATTGACCGTTGAACAACATGGGGGTTGGGGTGACAACTCACCGTGTAGTCAAAAGTCCACATATGACTTTTGACTCCCTAAAAATTTAATAGACTACTGTTGAAATGGAAGCCTTATTAATTACATAAGGGCAATTAACACATATATTGAATGGTATATGTGTTATATGCAATACTCCTACAATAAAGTAAGCTAGAGAAAAGAAAAGAAAATCATAAGGAAAATACACCCAGCATGGAGGCTTATGCCTGTAATCCCAGCACTTTGGGAGGCTAAGGTGGGTGGATCACTTGAGGTCAGGAGTTTGAGACCAGCCTAGCCAACATGGTAAAACACTGTCTCCACTAAAAATACAAAAATCAGGTGGGAATTGTGGCAGGCGCCTGTAATCCCAGCTGCTCAGGAGGCTGAAGCAGGAGAATTGCTTGAATCCAGTAGGTGGAGGTTGCAGTGAGCCAAGATTGCACCACTGCACTCTACCCAGGGTGACAGAGTGAGACTCCATCTCAAAAAAGAAGAAAGAGCTGGGCGTGGTGGCTCACGCCTGTAATCCAAGCACTTTGGAAGCCAAGGCGGGCAGATCACCTGAGGTCAGGAGTTCAAGACCGGCCTGACCAACACGGTGAAAAATGTAATTAAAGAAAGAAAGAAAGAAAGAAAATACAATTACAGTACTGTATTTGTCAATACCATGCATTTACATAGTCCATTTGCAACATGAATCGTCTCTCTAAAATGACACACAACCACAGCTGCAGTCAGTCTACAGTACATATCAAGCGATTCAGCTTTATCTTGTAATGTCATAACTATTTTTTGCTTCTTTGGAGCACTTCCAGCATCACTAGTGGCACTTCATATGGGTTCCATGGTGTTATTCAAGGTTTACAGTATTGCAATCACAATACAAAAGAGGCCTGGCACGGTGGCTCACACCTGTAATTCCAGCACTTTGGGAGGCTGAGGTGGGCGGATTACAAGGTCAGGAGTTTGAGACCAGCCTGGCCAACCTGGTGAAACCCTGTCTCTACTAAAAATACAAAAATTAGCTGACTGTGGTGGTGTAATCCTAATTACTCAGTGGCTGAGGCAGGAGAATTGCTTCAACCTGGGAGGCAGAGGTTGCAGTGGGCTGAGATCACACCACTGCACTCGAACCTGGGCGACAGAGCAAGACTCTGTCTCACAAAAATAAATAAATAAATAAATAAATAAATAAATAACACAAGAACTATAAGAGATCACTTTTTCCTGCAATACACAATTTACTGGGAAGATGAACTGCTCACAAGGAGATGACTAGCATCTCACAGCGTTTTAAGCACATATTCACAATACTTGAGCTAACTGCAATAGCAACACGAGGTGACTATGAAATTATTACAGTGAATTTTATGCAGTTACAATTTAATATTGCATCTTTCATTTGTTTACATTTCTGGCTGAATGGTGTCATATACAGTTTGTGTGCCTACGTTTTGATAAATTTTAAGTATAATTTGTGTATATTTTATGGTAGCAGATGTAAAAATAGACTTATATCTAACATTATGCAGTCATGACATAACCTAACTTTTTGATATTTCTAAATAGACCCATGTGCTCCAAACCCATGTTGTTAGTGGTTGACTATATAGTTACCCTTGCTCTCTTTTGTTGCCATTTGTGGGGAATATCTTCCATTCCCTTATTTTTGTCTATGTCTACGTGTATGTGTGTGTTTTTCTTTTGTGTTTTGTATTTTGAGACAGGGTCTCATTCTGTAGCCAAGGCTGGAGTGCAGTGGTAGGATCAGGGCCCACTCTAGCCTCTTGACCTCCTGGACTCAAGTGATCCTCCCACCTAGCCTCCTGAGTAGCTGAGACCACAGACATTTGTCACCACACCCAGCTAATTTTCTTTTTATTTTTTCTAGAGACTGGGTCTCCCTGTGTTGCCCAGTCTAGTCACAAACATCTGGGCTCAAGTGATCCTCCCAATTTGGCTTCCCAAAGTGCTGGAATTATAGGTGTGAGCCACCACTCCCATTCATCTACTTGCATTCTTAAGGCCAAAGTGAGTCTCTTGTAGGTGTCATACTGTTGGATCTTGTGTTTTTATTTATTCTTGTATTTATTCATTCAATAATTGGAGGTTATTGGAGGTTTTGTTTATTGGAGGTTATTGGTCTTTTGATTGGAGGTTTTACCATTTACATTTAAAATAATTAATTATTGGTAAATAAGGATTGACTTTGGCCATTTTGTTAATTCCTTACTTAACTGTTTTATATGTCTCTTAATCCTTTTTTCCAGTTCTTGTTGATATACCCTATGATCTATTGAATTTTTGTAGTGGTATGTTTTGAGCCTTTATTTTTTATGTATCTACTAGATTTTTTTCTTTATAACTGTTATGGAACCTATATAAAACATCTTATCTAATTTAGACTGATTTTGACGTTGAAAACTTTGTCATTTAACTTTCTAACTAGAGTTCAAGGTGATTAACATACCACCATTACCTTATTAGAGTGTTGTGAATATGACTGTGTATTTACCTTTCCTGAAGAGTTTTAGACTCCTACAATTTTATGTTATTTGATGCTTTTTCCTTTCAACTTGAAGAACTTTAGTATTTTTGGTAATGTGGATCATGTGGTAATGAACTCTCAACTTTGTCTTGGAATATCTCTCTCTCCTTCATTTCTTCTTCTTCTTCTTCTTCTTTTTTTTTTTTTTTTGAGATGGAGTCTTGCTCTGTCATCCAGGCTGGAGTCTCGCTCTGTCATCCAGGCTGGAGTGCAATGGCATGGTCTCGGCTCACTGCAACCTCTGCCTCCTGGGTTCAAGCGATCCTCCTGCCTCAGTCTCCCAAGTAGACTGAGGATTACAGGTGCGCACCACAACGCCCAGCTAATTTTTGTATTTTTAGCAGAGATGGCGTTTCAACATGTTGGCCAGGCAGGTCTCAAACTCCTAAACTCAGCTGATCTACCCACCTCAGCCTCCCAAAGTGCTGGGATTACAGGCATGAGCCACCATGCCTGGCCTTCTTTCACCATTTTGAATATATTATGCCACTCCCTCTTGGCTAAAAAGGGAGTTTCTGTTGAGAAGTCTGAGAGCCTTATGGAAATTTTCTTATATGTAACAAGTCTCTTACTATTGCTGCCTTCAAGATTCTCTCTTTGACAACTTCTGATAATGTGTCTCAGAATATTCTTTCCTTATATTGATCTTTCTTGAAGTCCTTTCAGTTCATGGACTGGATGTCCAAATCTCTGCCAAGATTTGGCAAATTTTTACCCAGTGTTTCTTTATCTTTCTGCATCTTTCTCTCTCTCTCTTCTCTTTCACCCCCATAATTCATATATTCATATATTTGATGGTATTCCATAGGTCCCCTATGGTTTCTTCACTCTTTTTGACCTTTTTTCTTTTTGTTCTTCTAATTGGCTAATTTCATATGACCTGTCTTCGAGTTCACTAATTGTTTCTTTTGTGTGATTGACTCTGCTATTAATGCTCCTTTGAATTTTTGAGTTTGTCATTGTATTCATCAGCTCTAGGATTTCTGTTTGCTTCTTCTTTACAGTTTCTATTTTTATTTCATAGATACCCATTTCCCTGAGAACAGTTGCAGTGGTGTCATGTTTGCCTCATTCTTTGTTACCTGTGTAGCCTTGCATTTGGTGTCTGTGCATTTGATGTAGCAAACTTCTCTTCCAATCCTTACAGACTACTTCAGCATGTTAATGCCTACCCCCTTTAGGTACCCAGGCTGATGGGGTTGCCTCCCAGATTGCAGCTGAGTCAGATTGGAGCTGGGTCACATGGCTGCTATTGGGTCCACAGTGGGTTTCATGGTTGACAGCCTTGCTACCAGGACGCTCCAGAATATGAATCTTCTATCATTTCTGAGTTGACTCCAGTGGGTTCATAAAATTGGTCCTAGGGCTGGTGCTGGGATGAGGGTCCACTTCAGGGTCCATAAGTGGCATCTGTTACCAGATATGCAGAATGGCATGGCTTCTTTGTATCTCTAAGTCGGTTCCCATTGGATCACTGGACAAGCAGTACTGCCATACTCTGCAGCTGAAACAGACTGGAACCAAATTATATGGCTGCTTCATGGTCCGCAGCAGAGACCAAAGTATTCATGCTTGTCCCTGGGAAACAGATAGGCATGTATGTCTCTTGATGGATTCCTGGGCTGGAAACCGTACTTTCACAGCACACTTAAGAATGGCCAGAGCCGATTTCCATTGCTGATTCAAGTACCACAGTGGGACCAGGTTCAGCAGGTCAACATACTGGGGAACTAACAGGCTTACTACTGTCTAGTTCTCCGTACAGACAGAATTGCTCCCAGACTGCAACTGATTGGGACTGGGACACAGATTCAAGGAAATTTGTTTTGTTTTGTTTTTGCTTCAAGGAAATTTTAGGATCTGCAAGGATATTGACTTTGGCAAGCCTGTCACGGTTACTCAGATGGGCCTTCTCCCTGAAGGTCCCATGGCGGGCAAAGCTGCCCCAGGAGAGCAACCACAGGAGGGCTTGGTCCTAGATACAGGACAACGTCAGGCTTTGCTATGGGACTGAGGCTGTGGAGGCAGCCTGCTCCTGGGACTTGGTCAGGCATATCTCCCTTTGGGTACTCTTGCAGGCAGAGCTGGTCTGGGACCAAAGTTGAGGCAGGTGGTTCTGAGTTACTGGGTAATTTCAAGGTCCATAATAGAGACTGAAATGCTAGATTGTGTGACTTTTTCTGGAGTTCTTTGCAGGTGGCTTTCAAGAAGGAACAAGGCCAGACTGTGCTGTAGTGAGTCCACAGGGTAATGGGGCTGTTTCTGAGTCTGGAGCTGAGACAGTGATGCTTAGTTCTGCCATCTGAGTGCAGATCAGCCCTCTCAAAACAATCTTCCTAGGTCTTAGGTTCCACCATAGTTTCACAAACTCCTAACTAAATCCCTAGGCTCCCACAAAACACTTGACTGGCAGCATAAAAAAGGATGAGTTCATGTCCTTTGCAGGGACGTGGATGAAGCTGGAAACCATCATTGTCAGCAAACTAACACAGCAACAGAAAACCAAACGCCACATGTTCTCATTCATAAGTGGGAGTTGAACAGTGAGAACACATGGACAGGGAGGGGAACATCACACACCGGGGCCTGTTGGAGAGTGGGGGGTTAGGGGAAGGATACTGTTAAGAGAAATACCTAACGTCAATGATGGGTTGATGGGTGCAGCAGACCACCACGGCATGTATATACCTATGTAACAAGCCAGCACATTCTACACATGTTATCTCAGAACTTAAAAGTATTCAAAGGCCAGGCCTGGTGGCTCACGCTTGTAATCCCAGCACTTTGGGAGGCTGAGGTGGGCAGATCACAAGGTCAGGAGTTCGAGACCAGCCTGACCAACATGGTGAAACCCCATCTCTACTAAGGCATGCACCTGTAATCCCAGCTACTCAGGAGGCTGAGGCAGGAGAATCACTTGAACCCAGGAGGAAGAGGTTGCAGTGACCTGAGATTGTGACTCCTCTTGGCTATGACAGTTTCTCAAGCTTTCCTTGTTTTTCATAACATTGACAATTTTGAGAGGTTACATATGTTTCATAGGATGTTCCTGTGTTGGAATTACTCTGGTGTTTCTTTCTTTTTTTTGAGACAGAGTCTCACTCTCTCACCCAGGCTGGAGTGCAATGACGCGATCTCGGCTCACTGCAGCTTCCGCCTCTGGGTTCAAGTGATTCTCCTGCCTCAGCCTCCCAAGTAGCTGGGACTACAGGCATGCACCACCACACCTGGCTAATTTTTCTATTTTTAGTAGAGACAGGATTTCTCTGTGTTGACCAGGCTGGGCTCGAACTCCTGACCTCATGCTCCACCTGCCTTAGGCTCCCAGAGTGCTGGGATTACAGGTGTGAGCCACCATGCCCAGCTGCTCTGGTGTTTCTTGTCTTGATTAGACTGGAGTTATGGAGTCAGGAGAAGTCAGGAAAGGATGATCACAGAGGTAAATGCTACTTTTTCACGTCATCGGAAGAGTACATCCTATCAACATAACCAGTAACTGTTGAAGTTGACCTCGATCACCTAGCTGAGATAGTGTTTCTCAGTTTTTTGTTGTTGTTGTTTTGTTCCCTCCCCACCACCCTTGGTGTTTCCAGTTTTCTACACTGTAAAGTTATTTTTTTCTCCCCTCCATATTGTACGCTTAGGAAGGACATCACTATATGTATCTTATAGTTAAGGAGTGGGAAGTTATGCTGCCTCTTCCTTCTCTGTTGTTTTTACCACTGTTTAAGGTGTGGAAACCATTCTTAGCTCTTTGTCCATACAGAATAGGGTGTGGGCCAGGTTTGTCCTACGGGCTCTAGTTTCCTGCGCCTGATCTAGAGTATCAGGGTTTCATTTCTGCCTTTGCCTCTTCCTGGCTCTTAGAGCTTTATGAAGTTAGGATTGTGATAAGCATGAAACCTGTTGGCCAGGCATGGTGGTGGCTCATGTCTGTAATCTCAGTACTTTGGGAGGACAAGGCAGGTGGATCACCTGAGGTCAGGATTCAAGACTAGCCTGACCAACATGGTGAAACCCCGTCTGTGCTAAAAATACAGAAAGTAACCAGGCATGGTGGCATGCCTGTAATCCCAGCTACTCGGGAGGCTGAGGCAGGAGAATCGCTTGAACCTGGGAGAGGGAGGTTGCAGTGAGCCGAGATCACGCCATTGCACTCCACCTTGGGCACCAAGAGTGAAACTCCAACTCAAAAAAAAAACAACAAAAAACAATGTCTGAAGGGAGTGCATTTTTGCCCATTCTGCCATTTGAGGACACAGTTTCCATCCCTTCCACCACGTCAGGACACAGGAAGAAGTCTCCATTAGGAGGACAAGTCCTCATCAGACACCAAATCTGCAGGCACCTTGAACTTCCCAGCCTCTAAAACAGTGAGCAATAAATTTCTATTGTGTATAAATTACTCAGTCTAAGATATTTTGTTGTAGCAGCCCAAATGAACTAATACAACTGTTTAGTAGTCAAGAAATACATTGAGATAGTCCTAAGACAGGAAAAATGCATATGGCATTATATTAAATAATACTAATTGTTATAAACAAAAATATGCATGAAAATTTTAAATTATCTAAAAATTATCTTTAATTAGACACTTGATAAGTAACATATACAATGTGTCAAACATTCTTCTGTCTGCATTACACACTCTTAATTCAGTCTACACAGGTAACTTAGCTGCTTTATTGAGCTCACGATCTGACTGTATTGCTGAGACACAGTGAAAGGTGATTTGAGATCGGGGGTGACATCTTAAGTCCTAAAAGTTAGAAGTGTGAAGTGGGTCTCACTGGGCTAAAACCAATATATTGAAGACTGCGTTGCTTTTTGGTGGCTCTAGGAGGCATTCTCTTTCATGGCCTTTCCCAACTTCTAGAGGCTGCCCAGACTCCTTAGCTCATGATCCCATCCTATATCTTTTTTGTTTTGACATGGAGTCTCATTCTGTCACCCGGCCTGTGGTGCATTGACACCATCTCAGCTCACTGCAACCTCCACTTCCCAGATTCAAGTGATTCTCCTGCCTCAGCATCCTGAGTAGCTGGGATTACAGGCATGGGCCACCATGCTTGGCTAATTTTTATATTTTTTTAGTAGAGATGGGGTTTCACCATGTTGGCCAGGCTGGTCTTGAACTCTTGACCTTAAGTGATCCGCCTGCCTCAGCCTCCCAAAATGTTGGGATTACAGGCATGATCCACTGTGTCCGGCCCCATCCTACGTCTTTAAACCCGGAAAAGACAAGTCAAATTGTTCTTGTAGTATCACCTCATTCCATACATGTTTCTGTCATCACATCCTTCTCTTCTTTGGAACTCCCTCATCTACCTTTTTTTTTTTTGAGACTAAGTCTCACTCTTGTCCCTCAGGCTGGAGTGCAATGGTGTGATCTTGGCTCACTGCAATTTCCGCCTCCCAGGTTCAAGTGATTCTCCTGCCTCATCTTCCTGAGTAGCTGAGATTACAGGCGCCTGCCACCAAGCTGGCTAATTTTTGTATTTTTAGTAGAGACAGGGTTTCACCATGTTGGCCAGGCTGGTCTTGAACTTCTGACCTCAAGTGATAGGCCCTCCTCAGCCTCCAAAACTGCTGGAATTACAGGCATGAGCCACTGCACCCGACAACTCCCTTATCTACTTTTAAGGAACTTGGTAATTGCAGCAGGCCCACCTGGATAATTCAGGGTAATCTCCCTATCTTAAGGATGGCTGGTTAGCAGTTTAAGTCCATCTTTACAACCTTATTTCTCTTGCCTAATATAGTCCCAGGTTCCAGATGTAGGATGTGGATATATTCTGCCTACCACAGGGTTGTCCATCAGATTTACCTTAATAACTAGAATGTACCCACTCCCCTATAACAATGGTCCTTTTTCCTTATCTATTTTTTTTCAATTTGGGGCTCCCTAAGATTATATATTTTATAATAGGATTATTGAAGGCCTGTGACCAAAAAAAGAAAATTTATCCCCTAAAAAGCACACAAAGAGGCCGAGCACGGTGGCTCATGCCTGTAATCCCAGCACTTTGGGAGGCCGAGGCGGGTGGATCACAAGATTAGGAGTTCAAGACCAGCCTGATCAACATGGTGAAACCCCATCTCTAAAAAAAAAAGCAGCAGCACACAAAGAAGAAACTAAAAATTACCCTTATTTATTTATTTAGACAGAATCTTGCTCTTGTCACCCAAGCTGGAGTGCAGTGGCGCGATCTCAGCTCACTCCAATCTCCACCTCCCGGCTACAAGTGATCTCCTGCCTCAGCCTTCTGAGTAGTTGGGATTACGGGTGCCCACCACCACACTCAGCTAATTTTTGTCTTTTTAGTAGAGTTGGGGTTTCTCTGTGTTGGCCAAGACTGGTCTCAAGTGATCGTCCGACCACCTCTGCCTCTCAAAGTGCTGGGATTACAGGCATGAGCCCCTGCAACCAGCCATAATTACCCATATTTATACCATCCAAAGATAATTACTGTTAACATTTAGTATGTATGTTTACTGTCTTCCTCTCCACCTCTAAGCATGTATGTGTTTCTCGATTACTGGATCCTATTAATCATGTAAATGAGGCAAAAAGTCTCCAAATCATAGTTTGTAAAAGGAATCTAGCCCAACCATGGGTCACATTATATCTATGTTCATGTGGGGAGAGGAGGGATGCCAGTTTCCTTGCTTAGAAAAATTAATCATTGATGAATATTGAAAATAGTCACTGGGTAACCTACAAATATGGACTTTGGAAACATCCCCAAGGTTGTATGTGAAAGTAACAAATATTGACCATAACATTTCAAAGGTATATGAAATGGAATGAGATAGCACTAGTTTAACATGTTCACTTTTTTTGTTTGTTTTTTTTTGAGACGGTGTTTTACTCTGTCACCCAGGCTGGAGTGCAGTGGTGCAATCTTGGCCCACTGCAACCTCTGCCTCCCAGGTTCAAGCGATTCTCCTGACTCAGCCTCCTGAGAAGTTGGGATTCCAGCTGCCCACCACTATGCCCAGCTTATTTTTGTATCTTTAGTAGAGACAGGGTTTCGCCATGGGCCAGGCTGGTCTGAACTCGCGACCTCAAGTGATCCGCCCACCTTGGCCTCCCAAAGTGCTGGAATTACACGTGTGAGCCACTGTGCCAGGCTGATAAGATTATTTAAACTAAATTTTTTAGGAAATATCATGTCTCTGTCTCCCTAGTTAAAAGGAAATAGCAAAATTGTTACTTTTATGAAAATGGATTGAGATGTTATTGGTTTTTAATAATAACAGCTGGTTTATCTTAATTATTATATTACTGTGTGTTTCATGTAGATGATCCTGTTGAGATAGTCATACATTGTTCTATTTTTCTTGCAGTTTTACCAGTAAGGAAAGTTTACCACACTGTGAAGTTAATAACTATCAGAACTCAGATTAACAGCCTCAAATCAGACCACAGAGCCTGTGTTAATTTCACTAAAACATCTCTGCTCAAATTATATGTATCTTTTTCACCTACCTTTTTCACTTACTGTTTCATCAGAACTTCTTTCTCAATTAATGAGTATTAGTAGCAAATGTACTCTATGTCATTGTATAACATACCATGATTTAATCTGATTTTCCTTTATCTCCCACTGCAAGATTTTCATTCTTAAAAATTATTCTCTGGAAATTCTGGGTAATGTCAGTGGATTATATCAGTGTTAATGTTCCGGTTGTGGTATTTTACACTACAGTCACCAGCGGGGGTAACCAGGTGAAAGGTACACAAGATCTCTCCATTTTATTTCTTGTAACTACATATGAATCTATAGGCTATCTACTTAAAAGAGAAAAACATTTACAGGAAAAAAGTATTTCGTGAACATACTTCAACATACGTTTGTGTACAGCTATAGCTACTTCCTTGGCATAAATACCAAAACGTGGAATTTTGAGTCGAACTGAGACTGTGGTTAAGTACCTGCAACATCCTATAGACCCTGTGACATTCATACTTGGAATGAGAGCTTGACTAACGGGGCATAACTGCTGCCTGCACATTGTTTACAGTCCAGCAAGGAAGGGACACCGAATAGCAGCTCGGGGCAGCCTGCGGCCTGCAGAGAAATCCAGGTGACACCCCAGAGGGGCTAGGAGAGGACACCCTTCTGAGAACAGTCATGGCTCGCCCGGCATCACCCCGCTCAGAGACCAGAGGAGGTCCCAGCTGGGGTGACACAGTCCCTCTCCACCCGGGAAGGTGCGTCTGCAGGGTCCAGGAAGGGACGTCTGCCAGGGGCAGGAAGGGCTTAGCATGGGGCTGCCTGCGCCAGCATTGGCCTGGGAACAACCCTGAGTCCCCTGCTTGGGAACAAACTGGACTACGTTTCCCAGAGACCATTCAGGAGTACGCCGCGCTGCATGCTGGGACATGGGGCTTGGGGCTCTGGTTTCCCCGGACACGGTCCTGCGTCCTCAAGCTTCTCACCCTCTCCCAAGGCCCCGGATTGGTCGGGCCTGAGCCGGGCATTCGCTTCCCAGGAGGAACCCAGGGATACCATCGGGGGACCACCGGGTGCGTCTGCGGCTTCGGGAGAGGTGGAGGAGGGAAAGAGGTGGTAGGGGTACGCACACACGTGTCAGTGTGTCAGCATCTGTGCACGCGCACATACGTGTTAGGCTCTGTTATGCCTGCCAATGCGTGTCAGGCCCCATGCACACATGCGTGTCGGTGTCTGCTTACGCACACGCCTGTCAGGGTCTGTGTGCCCACACATGCACGTCAGCGTCTCAGCACGCTATGTGTCAGGGTCTCTGTACGTGCACATACGTGTCGGGCTCTGTGCACATGCGTGCCGGGCTCTGCTGCCGCCTGTGCGCTCTGGCACCTGGGTGCGCGAGGCCCCGCCCGAGTCCGGGGTGCGCATGCGCACTGTCCTCCGGTGGGGGTTGGTGGCAGGACCAAGCGTGTGACGTACTTGCGTGGGAGTGCGAGGCTGACGCGGCGGCTCTGTCCCCTTAACTGTGACACGGGTGCCCGTGAGCGTCATTGGGGCCGTGGGTGCCGTTCCGGCTGCGCGTCTGCACTGGTGACGCAGCCATTGCCTCTTCGCCAGTCCGCGCAGGTGAGATTGGCTCGCGTGGCTCCAAGGGAGACGGGCACCGGGCTTCTGACGGTGACGCACTTGCTAGAGAGAGTTTGGGGTAACACAGCCAGGTTCTTCCCATAACTGGGGCCCGGGGGTGCTTCAGAGGCTTTGGGGCGACGCAGACCTCGTTGGCGCGTCCCCGGGACTGCGAGGCGAACTCTGGGGGCCGTGTGAGGGCGTAGCCGGGACGGTCTCCGTGGCCCACGGATGCGCCTTTGCACGGTTTGGGGTGGCGGGGCCGGCAGCATGGCCGTGCTGGGCGTTAGTGGGTGTGACGACCACAGATGTGTCTCGGGACAGCGTGTGCTGTGGTGAGGCTGAGCCGTGCAGGCTTGTAGTGCGTGAGGGTGATCGGGCCTTCTGGGTGGCGCAGGAGTGTGTGGCAGCGCGACCTGTAGCTCCAGCGTTACTGTTGCAGCCCCTGCCTTCACCCTCTAACCAAACGCTACCTGCCTGAGAACAAGGGCTGCAGAGAGAGGAGAGCACCTGAGCCCCGCCAGGAAATTCACCAACAAAAAGGCAGAAACAGCCATGAGGTGACGCTTTCAGAGCCAGACGTGCTCTCCATGCAGGCCGCCTGAGTGACAGGAGATGGTGGCTTTAGGAGTACTGCTTCTCCTGTAGAGGGACAAGTCCCTGGTGTGGGAGACGGGGAGAGAAGAGAGGCGGTTCCGCGCTTCATCATCTCTAACCTCAGCGTGCTCTTCAGGAGTCTCAGAAACCCCATCTCGGGGCCTAGTATTTCTCATTGGTTTCATTAGGTATGCCAGGTGTTTTCTAATGTTGCTTGTCCTTCCGAAAGATGTAGTGTCTTACCCTTCTGGTTTTGTTTCCCCTAGGCCAGCATCCTTCAGAAAAAGCATCCCCAAAGAGGAAGACGAATCGTTAAACATCTTAAATTTTCAGGTGAGTTTCCTTTCCTTTCTTTTTTTTTTAATTAAATGATAAGTGTTTATAAGACAAGACCAAACATTGAATGTAGGTGACCAAGATTTGAGTCCTGTTTCTGCCTTTTAACTTTTTGAGCCTTCTGAAGATAGGCTTGTGAGGAGGGTGAAATGCATGAACATGCATAAAACCGACAGACCAGCACCCCGGAGTGTAAGTGTGCAGTGAGTGCTGCTGTTACGTGTTAAGTCTGGATGTCTATACATCAGGAGCAACGTACATATGAAGGTAACTGGGATGGGTGTTTACAAGTTCACAGAATGAACCACAACCTCAAATGGTCTAGAACTGTTATCCTTAACTTGAGGGCTTTCCTTTACTCCACTTAAAACTTCATGAGGGACATTCTGTATATCATCAGTGTTAGTGTATTGGTCCACCACCACCACCCTAAGGAGATACTGTATAATTTCATGGCACTAAGAAGGGTGTACATGCCCCAAAGACACTTGGATCCATTGGTCTAGAATCAAAAACTGTGTTACCTTGACCACAATTACTGTTCAGGATGATGAAAATGGTTAAGTAACTATGCCACATTCATTTCATGGAACACTCTGCAGCTACAAAGAAGTAAGTTTAGTGATAGCCACAAGAAAGAAAAATGCAGCTGACATGATAATAAATTCTGCTAACAGTTATTAACAACCGAAAATGAAGGAAATGCTTAAATTGCCTAGAAATTCCATTGAATAAGACTTTTGTAAATGCCTTATCCAACATGACATTTTAATTTATTATTTAGGATTATTCATGAATCCTTTGGAAGAAAGTAGCCTGGCCACATTTATTGAGCACGTTTTTGTACCATACTTTCTTCTGTTTTGCACAGACTCCTTCATTTATTCTTACCTTAGTCTGTTCCGTCTAGTATTACGAAGAACCATAGACTGGTGGCTGAAACAACAAACATTTATTGCTCACAGTTCTGGAAGTCCAAGAAGAGGGCGCCAGCATAGTCAAGTTCTGATGCGGGTCCTCTGCCAGGTTGGAGACTGTCACCATCTTGCTATGTCCTCCCCGTGGAGGAAAGAAAGTGAGAGCTCTCTCAGGTCCTTTTCTTTTTTTTTGGACAGAAGTTGGCTCAGGCTGGAGTGCAACGGCATGATCTCAGCCCACTGCAACCTCCAGCTCCTGGGTTTGTGCAATTCTCCTGCATCAGCCTCCTGAGTAGCTGGGATTACAGATGTGCACCACCACGCCTGGCTAATTTTTGTATTTTTAGTAGAGATGGAGTTTCGCCATGTTGTCCAGGCTGGTCTCAAACTCCTGACCTCAGGTGATTAATTAGCTGGCCTCGGCCTTCCAAAGTTCTGGGATTACAGATGTGAGCTACTGTGCCCATCCTGTAGGAGGTATTCTGTGTCCTTGCTTTTGCTGGCTGCTAGATGCTGCCCACATTCCTTGGTTCGTGACCCCTTCTTCCATCATCAAAGCCTACAAAGACAGATCAAGTCCTTTTTCCATCACATCACTCTTTACTTCTCTCTTCACATGTTTCTGTTCATCTTCTAATTTTGAGGGCCCACTGAGGTAACTCAGGATAATCTCCCCTATGTCAGTGTCAGCCGATTAGCAATTTTAGTCCTTCTGCAACCTTCATTCCCCTTGGCCATGTAAGGTGCCAGAATTAGCATACTGAGATATTTCAGAGGTAATGATTTGGCCTCACACAGGCCAGGCCAATCCATTCAGAGTTTCCTTCATGATAACAATGTACTAGCTCCCCCATAACTATGTTTTTTTTTTGTTTTGTTTTGTTTTGAGATGGAGTCTTGCTCTGTCTCCAGGCTGGAGTGCAGTGGCACAATCTCAGCTCGCTGCAACCTCCGTCTCCTGGGTTCAAGCGATTCTTCTGACTCAGCCTCCAGAGTAGCTGGGACCACAGGCGCGTGCCACCACACCCGGTTAATTTTTGTATTTTTGTAGAGACGGGGTTTCACCATGTTGGCCTGGATGGTCTCGATCTCTTGACCTCATGATCCACCCACCTCAGCCTCCCAAAGTGCTGGGATTACAGGTGTGAGCCACCACGCCTGGCCTATGGTCCTTTTTTTTTTTTAAAAAAAATGTTATGCAGTCATATTTCTTTTTTTACGTGATTTTTTTTTTTTCTTACAGACAAGGTTGTGTTCTGTTGCTCATGTTTGAGTGCAGTGGCTTGATAATAGTTCACTGCAGTCTCAATCTCCTGGGCTAAAGTGATCTTCCCACTTCAGTCTCTCAAGTACTGGAATTACAGGCACAAGCTGCTGTACCCTTTGAATAGGATTAATGCAGGCCTGATGACGGGGAAAAAGAGTTCCCAAGAAGCCCTTAAAGAAGAATCTCCAAATTACCCATAATTGTACCATCCAGAGATAATCACTGATTAACATTTTAAACGGGTGGCACTTTGGGAGGCCAGAGTGGGAGGATCACTTGAGGCCAGGAGTTTGAGGCCAGCCTGGGCAACAGTGAGACTCTGTCACTACAAAAATTAAAAATTGACAAAAATTGGCCAGGCGCCGTGGCTCACGCCTGTTGTCCCAGCACTTTGGGAAGCTGAGGCGGGCAGATCATGAGGTCAAGAGATGGAGACCATCCTGACCAACATGGTGAAACTCTATCTCTACTAAAAATACAAAAATTAGCTGGGCATGGTGGCACATGCCTGTAGTCCCAGCTACTCAGGAGGGTGAGGCAGGAGAATCGCTTGAACCCGGGAGGCGGGGGTTGCAGTGAGCTGAGATCAAGCCACTGCACTCCAGTCTGGCCACAAAAGGAGACTCTGTCTCAAAAAAAAAAAAATTAGCCAGGGATGGTGGTGCATACTTATAGTTTCAGCTACTCAGAAGGCTGAGGTGGTCTGATCACTTGAGTTTAGGAGTTCCAGGGTGCAGTGAGCCATGATTATACCACTGCACTGTGAGCCTGGGTGACAAAGGGAGACAGTGTCTTAAAAAAAAAACCCAAGAAAAAAACATTCGAAATGATGGTATTTATGTTTCTAGTCCTCTTCTTTGCCTTTAAGCATGTGTGTGTGTTTTGTTTGTTTTTGGAGTATTGAATCTTGCTAATTAATCATAAATGAGCCAAAGACTCCAAATCTTAATTAATAAAAGGAATCTAACCCAGCCATGAGTCTCCCTACACCTGTGTAATGAGGGTTAGGGTAGGGAATCGAAGGGTTATGCCAGTGATCTTTGCCTTGCTTTGAAATATTTCTCACATATTTCTACCTTATAGGATTAGAAATACATCACCTGAATCTAACCTATGGCAACCAATTTTCAAGAAAGACAGCCCTTTAGAATTAGGTTATAGGCCGGGTGCGGTGGCTCACGCCTGTAATCCCAGCACTTTGGGAGGCCGAGGCGGGTGGATCACGAGGTCAAGAGATCAAGACCATCCTGGTCAACACGGTGAAACCCCGTCTCTACTAAAAATACAAAAAATTAGCTGGGCATGGTGGCGCGTGCCTGTAATCCCAGCTACGCAGGAGGCTGAGGCAGGAGAATTGCCTGAACCCAGCAGGCGGAGGTTGCGGTGAGCCGAGAGCGCCATTGCACTCCAGCCTGGGTAACGAGCGAAACTCCGTCCCAAAAAAAAAAAAAAAAAAAAAAAAAAATAGAATTAGGTTATAGAATTGTAATGTTTCTTTCCCGGGACATCACAGTAATGACTAGTGAACATTAATTACTGGATGCCTTGCAGATACAGACTTTCCATGTAACATTAGCAAGATTCTTTGTGCAAGTAACAAATATGGACTGTCTGAGTAACATTTCCAAGATAGAAAAAGAATTAGATGACAGTATCTCCTGTGTATCTCCCTTATCCCATGGAACACAAGATTCAACCTCTTGCTAGTGTTCTCAAAATTGGCATCTTCTCAGATTAGAGTCATTAAATTCGATTTTCTTGTGCAGAACAATGTCTCTGTCCCCCTAATTGCTGATGGAAAGGGAACATTTCCTCTATATTTCTTAGAATCTCTTTTGCTAATGTATTCATTTTGCTAAACAAAATGATTTCATTCTTAACATCAGACTCCGAATGCTATTTTTGGCTAATATTGATTACATGGACAGCGGGTTCAAGGAAGGCAAATTTTACCATTAGGAAAAAAAAGGAGGGGGCCATGCATGGTAACTCACACCTATAATCTAAAGCACTTTGGGAGGCTGTGAGGCAGGAGGATCGCTTGAGCCCAGAAGCTCAAGATCAGCCTGGGCAATGTGGTGAGACCCTATCTCTATTATGAATTTTCTTTTTTTTTTTTTTTTTTTTTTTTTGGAGCTAGAGTCTCGCTCTGTCACCCAGGCTGGAGTGCAATGGCTCGATCTGCAACCTCCACCTCCCGGGTTCAAGTGATTCTGCTACCTCAGCCTCCCGAGTAGCTGGGACTACAGGCATGCACCACCATGCCCAGCTAATTTTTGTATCTTTAATAGAGACGGGGTGTCACCATGTTGGCCAGGCTGGTCTTGAACTCCTGACCTCATGATCTGCCTGCCTTGGCCTCCCAAAGTGCTGGGGTTACAGGTGTGAGCCACTGCAACCTGGCCTTTATTATGAATTTTTTAAATTAAAAATAATAGAAAAATTTTTTAAAAAGGAAGATTGGCTGACATGAGTTGATCTTCAGTAATAACCATATTACTATATTAATATATTTATTAATGCATATTGCTGTATTAACGGTAATGCCATATTAATTGTGATACCATATTATCATGGTATTGAACACTGTTAATGACAGGGTCCTGGCTCTCACGTCTCACTAGGGGCCGCTGCTCTCAGGCAGGTACCCCATGGTCAATACCATATTACCATATAATACCATATTACCATATTAATGGTAATACCATATTAATTGTAATACCATACTACCGTATTAATGTGTTTATTACTGTAATAAACATGCTATCGAGTGTTTTACATAGATTGTCTTACTTGCCATTTGTAACAATCTTGCCCTGTAGTGTCTTTATTCCATTTTATCAGTGATGAAACAGGCACTGTGACGTTAACTGCCAGAGTGCAAATTCACATCTCGAAAGTCAGAGCACATGGCCTGTGTTTGTAATTTCACCAAAACATCTCTGTCCAATTATATACACCTTTTTAATTTACCTTCTTCACTTGGTAATTCATCATAAACATTTTCTCAGAAGATTTTCTCAAATTGTCTCAATTCTCAGTAAGAATATTATTAGTGTTCCATGCCATCATATAGCAGACCATAATTTATTTAATCTATCATCTCCTGTGAGACATTCTATTTTTTCATTGTTAAAACAGTATTATTCTCTGGAAATTGTAGGTAAGATCAGGGATGGATTCTATGTCAGTGTCCTGGCTGTGATATACTGTACTGTAGTTTTAGAAGGTATCACTACTGGTGTAAGTCAGGTTAAGGGTACACCAGATCTGTCTGTATTATTATTTACAACTACATGTGAACCTACAGTTATCTCAGTTTTTTAGAAAAAGAAATTGCTTTCCTAGAAAAGAAATTTTCCTTGATCACCCTTTCACATACATTTGTGTACTTTTCTGTTTTCTTGGAATAAATTCCAAATGTGGAATTTTGAGTCAAAATTAGATGTTTGTTTTCCTGTGATCCTCATTCTGAAAAATAGAAAGGACAAAAAAAGACGTTCGTTAAGAGCCTGCACTGTGCCACACCCTGTGACATCGGTACTAGGAATGAGCGCGTGATGAACAGGGCACAACTGCTGCCGGCACTTTGTTTACAGCACAGCCAGGAAGGGACATGAAATAGCAGCTTGGGGCAGCCTGTGCTGGTGGCCTGCCGAGAACTCCAGGTGACGTCCAGAGGGGTTAGGTGGGGACACCCTTCTGAGGATAGCTATCGCTCACCTGGCATCACCCCACTCAAAGGCCAGACACGGTCCCAGCTGGGGTGGCACGGCCCCTCTAACATCCCCCCATGGACACTCAGTAGGCCACGCCCCCAGTCAGTCACATACAATCCTAGACCAGTCACTGACCCACAGTCTGACATCTGTATTTCCATCATCTCTGCTGCCTCCTCTGCCTTCACCTTCCAACCATGTCATACCTGCCTGAGAGCAGCGGCTCCTAGTGGGGGATGTGAGAGCCAGGACCCTGTCATTAACTTAACCTACAAAAAGGGCACAGTCATAGCCATAGGTAACAATGTTCAAGCCAGAAGTGTTTTCCGTACAGGCTCCTGTGTGGCAGTGACAGAAAGCCTCTGGAGTGCAAGTCCTCATGGAGGGGAGAGATGATTAACTTGGTAGGTGGGTTTCAGGGAACCGTGTGTTCTAGAACCCCAGTAAATACAGGTTAGTCCCCAAGAACTCTGAAACTCACAAATGCCAGTGTCCTCTTAATTCGGATTGGTTTTGGCTATGGCCTGGGGGCAGGTATGCCCTGGAGGGTATTTGCTAATGCAGCCTGTGCTCCAGAAAGACCCTAGGGTCTCATTCTTCCTTTTCCATTAGGGTGGCATCCTTCAGAAAAAGCATGCTGAGAGGGAAGAATTATTTAGGTTGGTGCAAAAGTAATTGTCATTAAAGGTAATGGCAAAAATTGTAATTACTTTTGCACCAACCTAAATAATTAAGCAATTGTGGTTTTTGCCATTACCTTTAATGGCAATTGCTTTTGCACTGACTTAGTATGTGTCTTAAAGTCCACTCTCCACATGAGTTACCTTTTTTGTTCATTAAATGATTTGTGTTTATATGAGTTAGGACTGTTTACTCTTTATGGCCCCAAATATACCCCCAATAGCAATCTCCCAGTAATTCCTCCCCAGCAGATGTGGCAAGGGCCATGCAGGTATATTCCTCTCTGTAACCCTTGGTGACCGGCCCTCTCCTCTGAGTATTCACAAACCCATTTGTCAGATTGTTGACATCCTGTGTGCTGTGGTTTTCTAAGATCTGATGGTATAGAAAAATACCTCCTAGAGGTTGATGTTAGCGCTTTATTTTACAGTGTGTGTTTGTAAGGAAGGGATTGGTTTTTAGGTGGAGTCAAACACAGATATCTTTGGTATTTTCCATGGGACTGATGTTTAGAGCACAAGAAAAGAGAAAATTAACTTGTTTAGTCAGCACCTGGCAAAGTTGTCAGCTTTGTGAGGCTTTTAAGAGTGGAGTTTGGGTTGGGTGCGGTGGCTCACACTTGTAATCCCAGCACTTTGGGAGGCCAAGGTGGGTAGATCACCTGAAGTCAGGAGTTCGAGACCAGCCTGGCCAACATGGTGAAACCCCATCTCTTAAAAAAAAAAAAAAAAAAAAAGAGTGGAGTTGGAACAAATTTCTGTGTCATCAAAGGAAGGGATGTTTTTCACTATGCAGTAAATCAAAATTTATTCTGTTAACTTGGACTTCTTTGAGCTGACAGCTTCTGTTTTTCTTCAGTTCTCCCTTAGTGTGAACTGTGAGAAACCACATGGTTTAATGTTGAGTATGAGTTACAGATCTAGGGCAGAGGTTGGCAGATGTCTTCTGTAAGATTAGGTAGTGAAGATTTGATGCTTTGTAGGCCACTTATGGTTCCATATACAATTTTTTCCTTTTACTTATTTTGGATTATTATATATGTAATGTTAATTTTTCATTTTGATTTAAGTGGCAATTTATATATGTGTATGGTATACAGAGGTTTTGATCTGTGTATACACTATGGAATGACAAATCAAGCTGACTAACATGTCCCTCAACTCACTGATAATCATATTTGCAATGAGAACATTTAAATCTACTCTCCTGGCATATTTAAAGTACACAATATTATTCGTTGTATTTAGTCACCATGCTAGACAATAAATCTCCAGAAATTATTCCCATTTGATCTCCTTTAATCTTCTCATTCCCCATCACCCTCCCAGCCCCTGGTAACCTCCTCTCTTTTTCTGTGAGTTTGATTTTTTTTACACTCCACATGTAAATTACATCATGCAGGATTTGTCTGTGTCTAGTTCATGTTGTTACCATAACAGGATTTCCTTCTTTTTAAAGGCTGAATGGCATTGCATTGTGCATTGTGTATCTGTACACTTGCTTTATCCATTCCTGATGAGTATGTAGCTTGATTCCTTATCTGGGCTACTGTGAATAACGCCTCTCAGTGGACATGGGAGCAGAGGTGTCACTCTGACATACTAATTACATTTTCTTCAGGTATATACCCAGAGTGGGATTGCTGAGTCATATGATAGTTTTTAGTTTTTTGAGGAATCTCCATAGTGTTTTCCATAATGGCTGTACTAATTTGCATTCTGACCAACAGTGTACAAGGGTCCTCTTTTCCCCACATCCTTGCCAACATGTTATCTTTATTTTTTATTTTTAGTAAAAGCCATTCTTACATGGATGAGTTGGTATCTCATTGTGGTTTAACTTTGTGTTTCCCTGAATAATACCAGTGACCTTGAGCAATTTTTCACAAACTTATGGCAATTTGTATGTGTTCTATCAAGAAATGGCTGTTCAAGTTGTCTGCCCATTTATCATCAGGGTTGTTTGCTTTTTGCTGTTGAGTTGTTTGAGTTCCTTATGTATTTTGTTGTTTTTGTTTATTTTTGTTATTTAGACAGGGTCTTGCTCTGTCATCCAGGCTGGGGTGCCATGGAGCAATCATAGCTCACTGCAGCCTTCACCTCCTGGACCCAAGCAATCCTTCTGCCTCACTCAGCCTCCTGAGTAGCTGGGGCTACAGGCACATGCCATCATGTCTGGCTAATTTTTCAGTTGTTTTTTTTTTTTTTTTTTTTTTTGAGACGGAGTTTCACGCATGTTACCCAGGCTGGAGTGCAATGGCGCGATCTCGGCTCACCGCAACCTCCGCCTCCTGGGTTCAGGCAATTCTCCTGCCTCAGCTTCCTGAGTAGCTGGGATTACAGGCATGCACCACCATGCCCAGCTAATTTTTTGTATTTTTAATAGAGACGGGGTTTCACCATGTTGACCAGGATGGTCTCGATCTCTTGACCTCGTGATCCACCCGCCTCGGCCTCCCAAAGTGCTGGGATTACAGGCTTGAGCCACCGCGCCCGGCCTAATTTTTCAGTTTTTTTGTAGATATGGGAGTCTCACCATATTGCCCAGGCTGATCTTAAACTCCTGGGCTCAAGCTATCCTCCCACCTCAGCCTTCCAAAGTTCTGGGATTACAGGCATGAGCCCCCATGCCTGGCCCTATTTTGGATATTAACCCCTTATCAGATATATAGTTTACAGATATTCTCTCCCAGTCTGTAGGCTACCTTTTCACTTTGCTGTTTCCTTTGCTATGTGGAAGATTTTTAGTTTGACATAGTCCCATTTACTTATTTTTGCTTTTGTAGGATGATCTAGTGTGATAGCCAAAAACTCATTGCCAAGGGCAGTGTGAAGGAAAATTTTCCCTATGTATTCTCCTCGTAATTTTACAGTTTACTGGTCTTACTTTTATGTCTTTAATCCGTTTTGACTTCTTTTTTTTTTTTGAGACTGAGTCTCACTCTGTCACCCAGGCTAGAGTGCAGCGGCATGATCCCGGCTCACTGCAACCTCCACCTCCCAGGTTCAAGTGGTTTTCCTGCCTCAGCTGCCTCAGTCTCCTGACTAGCTGGGATTACAGGCTCCTGCCACCACACCCAGTTAATTTTTGTATTTTTTGTAGAGATGGAGTTTCACCATGTTGGCCAGGCTGGTCTTGAACTCCTGACCTCAAGTGATCCACCCACCTCGGCCTCCCAAAGTGCTGGGATTATAGGTGTGAGCTACTGCTCCTGGCCTCATTTTCTATATGGCGTAAAATAAGTGTCCACTTGCATTCTTCTGCATGCAAATATCCAGTTTTCCCAACACCATTTATTGAAGAGATCACCCTTTCCCCATTGTGTGATTTTGGCACCTTTGTCAAAGATCAGTTGACCATGAATTTGGGTTTGTTTCTGGGCTCTATTCTTCCATTGTATATGTTTTCATGCCAGTATTATAACCCTAATAGTCCATTGCCCCATGAGCACTGCACAACAGTACACCAGGTTGCAACAAAGAAAGCAGCTTTACTGTAAGGTTGCAGGACAGAGAGATGGGATGAAAATCAAATCTGCCTTCCTAAGGAGTTTGGAGCTAGGGTTGCTAAGGGTTTTGGAGTAGGCCACAGTGTGGAAATCCCTGGTTGAAGAGTGCAGGGTAGAGTCATGGGACAGGAAGATGAAGAAACTGTTCTCATGTTGATTCCATTCCTCTGTGGATGCCTTCAGACTGCTTGGCGTCATCTGTTTCACTGGAATTTGGGACCTGAGAAATATCTTATGCAATTAGAAGTCTCATGATTCTAACCTCAGAAATCCTATCTATGGGAACAGTGGGGACTCTGTCTCAAAAAAAAAAAAAAAAAAAAACCAAAAAAAAAAACCACTTTAAAAAATATTTTTCATATTGTTTTCTAGCCTGTATTTTACTTATTTTTTGCTCTAATCTTTATTATTTCCTTTCTTCTTATCTTTGGACTCCATTTGTTTGTTTTCTGGCTCCTTGAGGTGAAATGTTAGTTTGCTTGAGATCTTCCTTCTTTCTTGATGTAGCTGTTTATTGCTATAAACTTCCGGCTTAGAACTGCCTCTCTTGCATCCTTTAAGATCTGAGATGTTGTGTCTCAAAATAGTTTTACAATTTCTTCCCTGGCCCATTGGTTGTTTAGTATCATGTTGCTTAATATCCACATATTTTTAAATTTACCTACATTTTTCCTGTTACTGATTTTAGCTTTATGTCCTTGTGGTTGGGAAAGATGGTTCATATGATTTCAGTCCTCAGAAATTTCTTAAGATTGATCTGTCCTGGAGAATGTTGAGAAGAATGTACAGGCTGCTGCTATTAGACAGACGGTGCAGAATACAACCGTGAGGTTCATTTGGTCTGAACTGTAATTCAAGTCAGTGTTTCCTTGTTAATTTTTCTGTCTGAATGATCTTTCCTTTGTTGAAAGTAGGATTTGAAGTCCTCTTATCATTGTATTAAAATCTAACTCTCCCTTCAGATTTCTTAATGTTTGTTTTACGTATTTAAGAGCTCCAATTATGGATGCATACATATCTATGTTAGTATATCATCTTGATTGATGGACTGATTTTATTATATAATGACATTCTTTGCTTCTCTTTACAGTTTTTGATTTAAAGTCTATTTTGTCTTTTTATTTTTGAGATGGAATCTCACTCTGTCACCCAGGCTGGAGTGCAGTGGCCAGATCTTGGCTCATTGCAACCTACACCTCCTGGGTTCAAGCAATATTCTCCTGTTTCAGCCTCCCAAGTAGCTGGGATTACAGGCCCCTGCCACCACGTCCAGCTAATTTTTGTATTTTTAGTAGAGATGGGGTTTCTTTTTTTTTTTTTTTTTTAAATAAAGACGGGGTTTTGCCATGTTGGCCAGGCTGGTCTCGAACTCCTGACCTCAGGTGATCTGTCTACCTTGTCCTCCCAAAGTGCTGGGATTACAGGTGTGAGCCCCACACCCAGCCATTAATCATTTTTTTAAATTAGGACTCCCTTAACTTAAATTTCTTATAATGGGATTAATGCAGGCCAACGGCAAAAAAATGCAGTCCTCTAAGGAGCTCATAAGGAAGAATCTTAAAATTAATTACCCATAATCCCATCTAGAGATAATTATTGCTAATAATATTTTGGTATATATGTTTATAGTCTTCTGCTTCCCCTCTAAACATGTACGTGTTTTTGTTTCTGGAGCAGTACATCCTTGTAATTGATAAAGTAAATGAATCAAAGACTTTCCAAATGGTCATCTGTAAAAGGCATCCAGCCCAGCCACGGGTCATATTTTACCTGTGAGCATATGGGGATGGGAGGGGTGTGTCAGTGATCTTTGTCTTGTTTTGCAAAACCTCTCATATATTTACACCTTATGGGATTAGAGACACATCATCTGAAACTAATCCCATGGCAATAAATTATTTTAAAAAATAGCACCCTTGGAATAAGTTCTGTGTCTGTGGATTCAACCACAGGTCAAAAATATTTTTGGGAAAAAAATAGGATGTTTGCATCTGTACTGAACGTGTGTAGACCTTTATTCTTCTCATTCTAAACAATACAGTATGAAAATTATTACCATAGCACATATGTTAAATATGAAGAATCTACAGATGATCTAAAGTGTACAGGAGAATGTGCATAGGTTATGTGCCAATACTACACCACTTTGTATAAGGGTCTCAAGCATTGGAGGATTTCGATATCCAGGCGGGTTCTAGAACAAATCTGGATACTGAGGGATGGCTCTACAGCCTTTCAGAATTAGATTTTCTATGATTTTAATGGTTCTTTCAAAGACCATGACAGTAATCACTGACGCCTGTTGCCTTACAAATGCGCTTGTACAAGTAACATATCTATGATTACATGTACAAATAAAAAACAACTACTATACAAATAACAAATCCAAGATAAGTGAAATTGAGTACAGTGGCAATTAAAATGGTTTGCATAAATTCCTAGAACACATGATTCATCCTCTTTCTAATGTTCCCAGTTTGACATCTTCTAAGATGGTATTATTTGAGCACAGTTTTTGATGCAGAATCATCTCTCTGTTCCCCTGCTTGCTTGTGAGAGGGAACATTTCCTCTTTATGTGTCTTAGAATCTTTTTACCTAGCATGCTTAAACAAAACAAATTTCATTCTTAACATCAGGCTCTGAAAGTTCTTTTTAATTAGCATACACTATATAGACAGCTGGTTTGACAAGTACATATTTTAGCATAATAAAAAAACAGCAGGCTGGGTGCAGTGGCCCTCACCTGTAATGCCAGCACTTTGGGAGGCCAAGGAGGCAGATTGCTTGAGCTCAGGAGTTCAAGGCCAGCCTGGGCAGTGTATTGAGACCCCATCTCTATAAAATAAAAATGAAAAAATACAGAAACTAGCCAGACATGGTGGTGTGCACCTGCAATTCCAGCTCTTGAGAGACTAAGGTGGGAAGATGACTTGAGCCTAGGAGACAGAGGTTGAGGTCATACCACCGCTCTCCAGCCTGAGTGACAAAGCGAGACCCTGTTTCAAAACAATTAAAAACAGCAGATGAGTTTCTTTTTTAAGACTGGATTCAGGATAATGTAATGTTACTGATCTTCAGTAGTAACCACAAACTTAAAAAATTTTTATATATTACTGTATGTATTAGATATTCTGATACTAAATAGTTGAGACAGTCATACCTTATAGTATTATTCCAGTTTTACTAGTGAGGAAACCAGCAGTTAATAACTGTTAGAGCTCAGAGCCTGTGTTCTTAATCTCACCAAAATATCTCCTCCCAAATTATACATACCTTTTCAAACCTACCTTCCTCTCTTAGTTATTCATGATACACTGTTTCAATTTATGTGAATCAGTATCACCATTAGTAAATGTATTTCATTTATTTATTTTATTTTATTTTTTTGAGATGGGGTGTCACCATGTTGGCCAGGCTGGTCTCGAACTCCTGACGTTAGGTGATCCATCCATCTCAGCCTCCCAAAGTGCTGGCATTACAGGCGTGAGCCACCGCGCCCGACCTAGTAAATGTATTTTATGCCATTATATAGCAGACTGTAATTTATTCTGTCCTTTACTGTGATATTTTCCTCTATCTTCTGCAAGATTTACATTTTTAAAAATTACTATCTTGGCCAAGCACAGTGGCTCTCGCCTGTAATCCCAGCAATTTGGGAGATTGAGACAGACAGATCACTTGAGATTAGGAGTTCGAGACCAGCCTGACCCGACATGGAGAAACTCCGTCTCTACTAAAAATACAAAATTAGCCGGGCATGGTGGCACATGCCTGTAATCCCACCTACTCAGGTGTCTCAGGCAGGAACATCACTTGAACCCAGGAGGTGGAGGTTGCCGTGAGCTGAGACCATGCCATTGCACTCCAGCCTGGGCAACAAGAGCAAAACTACATCTCAAAAAAAAAAAAAAAAAAAAATACTGTCTTGAAATTTGGATAACATCAATGGATGATGTCCTGGCAGTGATATTATACTTTATACACTACAATCACCAGCTCGGGTAACCAGGTGAAACATACGTAGGCGCTCTCAGTTTTATGTGTACAACTACCTAAGAATCTACAGTTGTATCAATTTAAAAAAAAGAAAAAAGCTTTCACACACACACAAGATAATCTCTGAACATACTAAGCATACATTTGTGTACTACTATAGCTATTTCCGTGGGATGAACTCCAAAAAGTGGAATTTTGAGTCAAAATGAGACTTGTTAAGTACCCACAACATTTTGTAGACCCTGTGACAGTATTTAGGCTGAGAGCGTGACTAACCAGGCATAACTGCTGCCTGCATATTGTTTACAGTCCAATAAGGAACACAGGGCAGCCCGTGCAGAGAAATCCAGGTGATGCCCCAGAGGGGCTAGGAGAGGACACCCTTCTGAGGACAGCCATGGCTCCCCGGCATCACCCCCCTCAGAGACCAGACAGGTACCAGCTGAGGTGACACGGCCCCTCTCCACCCCTGCCTGGGACCATGCCGGACTTCGTTTCCCAGAGGCCGCCCCACCTCCCCCAAGTGTTTAAGGCGCTGCATGCTGGGACACGGGGTTTGGGGCTCTGGTTTCCCCGGACACGGTCCGGAGTTCTCCTCAAGCCTCTTACCTCTTCCAGAGGCCCTGGTGTGGTTCGGCCTGAGTGGGGCCTTCCCTTCCCAGGAGGAATCCAGGGGTGCCGGGAGCATGAGAGTTGGGGGACCGCAGAGTGTGCCTGCGGCTTCGGGAGAGGCCAAGGAAGGAAGGGTAGGAAGGGTGCACGCGCACATGTGTGTAGGGGTCTGTGTGGCTGTACATGCGTGTCAAGGTCTAAGTGACCACACACACGATTGCGCGCACACATGCGTGTCAGGATCTGTGTGCACATGCGTGTCGGGCTCTGCTGCTGCCTGCGCGCTCTGGCCGCTGGGTGCGCGAGGTTCTTCCCGGGTCCGGGGTGCGCATGCGCATGCGCTCTGGCCTCCAGAGGTGGTGGGACCCAGTGTGTGACGCACTTGCGTGGGAGTGCGAGGCTGACGCGGTGGCTCTGTCCCCGTAACTGTGACACGGGTGCGCGCGAGCGTCAGTGGGGGCCGTGCCGGGTGCGCGTCTGCACTGGTGACGCAGCCGTTGCCTCTCCGCCAGTCCGTGCAGGTGAGATTGGCGCGCGTGGCTCCAAGGGAGAGACGGGTACCGGGCTTTTGACGGTGACGCACTTGCTGGAGAGAGAGTTTGGGGTAACACAGCCAGGTTCTTCCCATAACTGGGGCCCGGGGGTGCTTCAGAGGCTTTGGGGTGCGCCTGTGAACCTCGTTGGCGCGGAGGTTCCTGGGACTCTGCTCTGCCAGGTGAGCTCTGGAGGCTCTGTGGGGGCGGCGGCCCGGACGGTCTCCATGGCCCACGGATGCGCCTTTGCACGGTGTGGGGTGGCGGGGCCGGCAGCATGGCCGTGCTGGGCGTTAGTGGGTGTGACGAACACAGATGTGTCTCGGGACAGCGTGTGCTGTGGTGAGGCTGAGCCGTGCAGCCTTGTACTGCATGAGGATGATCGGGCCTTCTGGGTGGCGCAGGAGTGTGTGGCAGCGCGACCTGTAGCTCCAGCGTTGCTGTTGCAGCGCCTGCCTTCACCCTCTAACCAAACGCTACCTGCCTGAGAACAAGGGCTTGCAGAGAGAGGAGAGCACCTGAGCCCCACCGGGAAATTCACCAACAAAAAGGCAGAAACAGCCATGAGGTGACACTTTCAGAGCCAGACGTGCTCTCCATGCAGGCCGCCTGAGTGACAGGAGATGGTGGCCTTAGGAGTACTTCTTCTCCTGTAGAGGGACAAGTCCCTGGTGTGGGAGACGGGGAGAGAGGCGGTTCCGCGCTTCATCATCTCATTAACCTCAGCCTGCTCTTCAGGAATCTCAGAAACTCCATCTCGGGGCCTCGTATTTCTCATTGGTTTCATTAGGTATGGCAGGTTGCTTGTCCTCCCGAAATTCTGTTTCCCCCAGGCCAGCATCCTTCAGAAAAAGCATCCCCGAGGAGGAAGACGAATCTTTAAAAATCTTACAGGTTCAGGTGTGTTTCCTTTTGTTTTTTAATTAAATGATATGTGTTTATAAGACTTAAGACCAAACATTGAATGTAGGTGACCAAGATTTGAGTCCTGTTTCTGCCTCTTAGCTTTTTGAGCCTTCTGAAGAAGATAGGCTTGTGAGGAGGGTGAAATACATGAACATGCATAAAACCCACAGACGAGCACCCCGGAGTGTAAGTGTGCAGTGAGTGCTGCTGTTATGTGTTAAGTCTGGATGTCTGTACATCAGAAGCAACGTACATAGGAAGGTAACTGGGATGGGTGTTCGCAAGTTCACAAAATGAACCACAGCCTCAAATGGTCTAGAACTGTTATCCTTAACCAGAGGGCCTTCCACAAAATGAACCACAGCTTTAAATGATTTAGAATTGGAATCCTTAACCTGAAGTCCTATTTTTTGTGTTGTTGTTTGTTTTCATTTTGTTTTGTGGGATTGTTTTTTGTTTGAGGCAGGATCTTACTCTGTCTCCCAGGCTGGAGTGCAGTGGTGCAATCACAGTTCACTGCAGTCTTAACCTCCCGGCCTCAAGTGATCCTTCTATCTTAGCTTCCTGAGTAGCTGGGACCAATTTTTGTGTTTTTTGTAGAGACAGGTTTCACTATGTTGCCAAGGCTCATCTCGAACTCCTGAGCTCAAGCAGTCTGCCCGCCGCAGCTTTCCAAAGTTCTGGGATTACAGGCATCAGCCACCATGCACAAGCTGTTCTGTGTTTTTTTTTTAAAAAAAGAGATGAGGTCTCCCTTTGTCCCCCAGGCCGGAGTACAGTGGTGCGATCACAGCTCACCGTAACCTTGAACCCGTGGGCTCAAGAGATTTTTTTCTCCTTTCCTATCTGAGTAGCTGGGACTATAGACATGTGCTTACAGGTCCGGCTGATTTTTTTTTTTTTTTTTTTTTTTTTTGAGACAACGTTTAGTTCTTCTTGCACAGACTGAAGTGCAGTGGCGCAGTCTCTTCTCAGTGCAACCTCTGCCTCCTGGGTTCAAGCGATTCTCCCGTCTCAGCCTCCCAAGTAGCTGGATGGAATTAAAGGCCTCCACCACCATGCCCGGCTAATTTTTATGTTATTAGTAGACACATGGTTTCTCCATGTTGGCCAGGCTGGTCTCAAACTCCTGGCCTCAGGTGATCCACCCACCTGAGCCTCCCAAAGTGCTGGATTACAGGTGTGAGCCACGATGCCTGGGCAGGTCCAGCTGATTTTTAACTCCATTTATAATTTTCCAAGGATCATTGTTATATACACTTACTGTGTATGTTTATCAGTGTCTTTTTTTTTCCCCTGAGGAGATATTCTGTAATTTCATGGCATTAAGAAGGCCATGAAAGACATTTAGACTTTTTATCGTTCTCAAAGACATTTAGACCGTTGATAGAGAATCAAGGACTGTGTTACCTTGACCACAATTACTGTTCAGGATGATTCAAATGTTAAGTAATCATACCACATTTATTTCATAGAATACACTGCAGCTACAAGGAAGTAAATTTAGAGATAGCCATAAGAAAGAAAAATGCATATGGCATAATATTAAGCACTGCTAATAGTTATAAACAACAGAACGTGTCAAAAGTACCTAGAAATTCTATTGAATAAGACCTATCCAACATGACAGTTGTATTCAGTGAAGGGAGGTGTGTGTGACAGGTGACAGCGCAACCTGTAGCCCCAGCGTCTCTGCTGCTGCCCCAGCCTGATCACATTTTTTTTTTTTTGAGACAGAGTTTCGCTCGTTACCCAGGCTGGAGTGCAATGGCGCGATCTCGGCTCACCGCAACCTCCGCCTCCTGGGTTCAGGCAATTCTCCTGCCTCGGCCTCCTGCGTAGCTGGGATTACAGGCACACGCCACCAGGCCCAGCTGATTTTTTGTGTTTTTAGTAGAGACGGGGTTTCACCATGTTGACCAGGATGGTCTCGATCTCTTGACTTCGTGATCCACCCGCGTCGGCCTCCCAAAGTGCTGGGATTACAGGTGTGAGCCACCGCACCCGGCCTCTGATCACATTTATTAAGCACATTTTCTGTACTAAACTGTCTTCTGTCTTTGTTTTTTTTTGAAGTGGAATCTCACTCTGTTGCCCATACTGGCATGCAGTGGTGTGGTGTCAGCTCACTGCAACCTCTGCCTCCTGGGTTCAAGCAATTCTCCTGCCTCATACTCCCAGTAGCTGAGATTACAGACATGTACCACCACATCCAGCTAATTTTTGTATTTTTAGTAGAGGCGGGGTTTCACCACGTTGCCCCAGCTGGTCTCAAACTCCTTCCCTCAGGTAATTCACCTGCCTCAGCCTCCCAAAGTGCTGGGATTATAAGCATGAGCCACTGCATCTAGCCTGTCTTCTATTTTGCACACTCTTCTTAATTTTTGTGTTAGTTGATTCAGTCTGTTATAACAAAATACCATAGACTCTGTGGCTAAAAGGGCAAACTTTTTTTTTTTAATTTTTTTTTTTTTTAAGAGACAGGGTCTGACTGCATTGCCCAGGCTGCTCATGATCTCATGAGCTCAAGCTATCCTCCCACCCTCAGTGCTGTGATTACAGGCATGAGCCACTGTGCCTGGCCCACCTCCTCTTCTAATTTTAAGGACTCTGGTCATTATGTGTTGTGCCTTCCGGTATAACTTTAAGATAATCTTCCCGGCTGGGCGCAGTGGCTCACGCCTGTAATCCCAGCACTTTGGGAGGCTGAGGCGGGCGGATCACCTGAGGTCAGGAGTTTGAGACCAGCCTGACCAACGTGGAGAAACTTTGTCTCTATTATAAAAATAAAATAAAAAGTAAAAAAATAAAGATAATCTTCTCTATCTTAAGAGTCAGCTGATTAGCAGTGTTAAGTCCATCTGCAACCTTAATTTTCCTTTGCCATGCAAGGTAACACATTTGAAAGTACTGGAATTACCAAAGAGACATATTTGAGAGGTGGGCAAAATGACAAGATTCCACCTCTACAAAAATACGGAAGTTAGCCAGGCATGTGCACCTGTGGTCCCAGTTACTAGGGAGGCTGAGGTGGGAGGATCACTTGAACCGAGGAGATTGAAGCTGCTGTAACCTGTGTTCACGCCACTATACTCCAGCGGTGACAGAGTGACTCCCTGTCTCAAAATATATGTACACACAGCACACGCATACACACATTTAAGAGGCAGGCCTATCCGTGCAGAGTTTCCTTAACGACTACAGTGTGCCTTCTCCCCCATAAATATGTTTGCGTTTGCTTTTTTTTTTGAGACTATCTCGTTAAATTTCTTATAATGGACTTAATGCAGGCTTGCTTGGGGGAAAAAAAAATTAGTCCCTAAAGAGCTCTTAGAGAAAAGTCTCTAAATTACCCATAATTACAATCCAGAGGTAATTACTGTTTCTAGTCCTCGTTTTTGTAATTAATGTTTCTAGTCCTCCTTTTTGCCTTTAAGCATGTATGTATTTTCTTTCTGGAGCATGGAATCTTGCTAATTAATCATGTAAATACACCAGAGACTCTTTAAATCTAGTTTTGAATCTAATCTATGGCAGCAAATTATCAAGAAAGACAGCCTTTAAAATTAGAGATTCTAAGGTGGAAGGATTGCTTGAGGCCAGGAGTTTGAGACCAGCCTGAGCAATATAGTGAGACCCCATCTCTCCAAAAAATTAAAAAATTAGCCAGGCGTGATGGTGTGTGCCTGTGGTCCCAGCTACTTAGGAAGCTGAAGTGGGAGGATTCCTTACAGTCCAGACGGTTAAAGCTACAGTGAGTTAAGGCTGCTTACTGCCATCCAGCCTGGGTGAAAGAGTGAGACCTTCTCAAAAAAAAATAAAAACATCAGTGATGGGCAGCTATAAAATAAATAAATAAATAAATAAAAATAAAAAATAAAAAACAAAAAAACTAGAGATTCAGAATTTTCATGTTTCTTTTCCAGAACATGACAGTAATCACTGGTAAAAGCTAATAAATCATTGGGTGTCTTACAAATATGGGCTTTCCGGATAGCATTAGCAAGGTTACAGATACAGGTAACAAATTCGGACTGTGTAAGTAACATTTGCAAGATAAACGAATAAGATGACTATAGTTAAAAATATTCACATGTATCTTTCATTTCACATAGAACACAAGATTCACACCAGGCGTGGTGGCTCATGCCTGCAATCCCAGCACTTTGGGATGCCAAGGCAGGCAGATCTTGAGATCAGGAGATCGAGACCATCTTGGCCAACATGGTGAAACTCCATCTCTACTAAAAATACAAAAGTTAGCTGGGTGTGGTGGTATGCACCTATAGTCTCAGCTGCTCAGGAAGCTGAGGCAGGAGAATGACTTGAACTTGGGAGGCAGAGGCTGCAGTGAGCCAAGATTGCACCACTGCACTCCAGCCTGGGCAACAGAGCAAAACTGTCTCAAAAAAAAAAAAAAAAAAAAAAAAAGATTCACCCTCTTGCTAATGTTTTCAAGTTGGATTTCTCAGGATAGGTTCTGTAAGGTGGGTTTTTTTTCACTGTTCCTTTATTTTTTCTTTTTTTTTAACCACCCCTAGAAGGAGTCTTGCTGTGTTGCCTAGGCTGGAGTACAAGTGCTCAATCTCAGCTCACTGCAACCTCTGCCTCCTGGGTTCAAGTAATTCTCCTGCCTCAGCCTCCCAAGTAGCTGGGATTACAGGCATGTACCACCACACCTGGCTAATTTTTTTGTATTTTTAGTAGAGATGGGGTTTCCCCTATTGGCCAGGCTGGTCTCGAACTCCTGACCGTATGATCTGCCCTCTTTGTGCCTATAATCCCAAAGTGCTGGAATTATAGGCATGAGCCACCACACCCGGCCCTATTTTTTTTTTTTTTTTAACATTCTTAGGCATGCATTTGTAGACTACTATAGCTATTTCCTTGTCATAAATTCCAGAATGTAGAATTTTGAGTCAAAATTAGACATTTGTTCAGTGCCTACAATATGTCAGATGCTGAGGCTATTAGTACTTGGAATGAGAGTCTGATTCAGTGGACTCAGCTGCTGCCTGTACAGTGTCAATAATGCACCAATGGAAACTAAACAGAAGAAGTGCAAGGCAGCCTGTGGTCAAGGCCTGTGGATAATTCCAGGTCACACACTCAGAAAGGAGCCAGGAATGGGACATCATCCTGAGGACAGCCACTGATGTCAGGTTCATGACCAGATAATTCTGAATATACTGACTCTTTGTTGGGATAAACGGATGCCCTCATCAGAAACAAAGACATTCCTAGTAGATATAATATAGATTACTTTTCAGAAGCAGAGGGCAAAGGCCAGACTTCTTTTTGGACAAGACCGCATACTTTATTACATCCCACCTGTCAGTCCCTGATAGGGGGCTGGCCAGAAACTAAATCCTTCTGTTTAATTGTCTGGGCCTGCCTTTGAGACAAAAAAAAAAAAAGAAAGAAAGAAAAAGTAAAGCATCCTCTGCTTCGTGCAGCTAGATTTCCTGAGGTTTCATTGAGAGCTTGATTTAGGTTTGATCCATAATACTCTTTAATTTTTCCCAGATATGTCACAGTTACGTGTTTGTTTTGGGAAGCAAAGACAGAGGAGCCGAAAGGTCATATTATATCACTTTGGGGACCCAGGGTGCACCGTTTTTTTTTTTTTTTTTTTTCTTTTTGAGATGGAGTTTCACTCTTGTTTCTTGTTGCCCAGGCTGGAGTGCAGTGGCAAGATCTCAGTTCACCGCAACCTCTGCCTCCCAAGTTCAAGTGATTCTTCTGCCTCAGCCTTCCAAGTAGCTGGGATTACAGGCATGTGCCACTACGCCCGGCTAATTTTGTATTTTTAGTAGAGATGGGGTTTCTCCATGTTGATCAGGTTTGTCTTGAACTCCTGACCTCAGGTAATCCGCCCGCTTTGGCCTCCCAGAGTGCTGGTATTACAGGCGTGAGCCACCGTGCCTGGCCACCCCTGATTTTAATCTCTCTTTTTCCACCCCTAGCTCTAGCCTGTTGGAATCTGTGTCTTCTGCAGAGGCAACCCCAAGAAGACTGATCAGTTGTTCAGTTCTAAAACAATGGCCCAGGTAAGTGTGTATTTCTCTTTCCTTCTTGAACTGTGATATTTGGGTTTTGTGCATATGCTTGTGATTTATCTGAAGACTTTTATCTAGTCAAACTCTTTATAATTACCTATTTCCTGATTCTTTCATTTTTTTTAATTTTTATTTTTATTTATTTATTTTTTTTAAGACAGGGTTTTACCATGTTGGTCAGGCTGGTCTTGAACTCCCGACCTCAGGTGATCTGCCCGCCTTGGCCTCCAAAGTGCTTAGATTACAAGTGTGAGCCACCACGCCTGGCCGATTCTTTCTATTCCTAGTGAATGATAATGCCATGTAGCTCCGTATCTGCGTTTTTGGGAAATGAGTGAGCACCTTAGTATGTCCTATTACTCACTTTTTTGGCAAAAGTAATGTCAGAGCAGTGAAGTAACAAAGTCCTTTGAAGAAAATACTTAAGTCCATGGCTTGATAAGTTAGATATGTTGGTCCCATTTGACCACATGAGAAACAAATCCTCCACTGGTCTTGTTTTCTGCGTAGTTAGGAGGGGATGCTCCTTCGCTGGCGTCAGTCTTTTTTTTTGAGACGGAGTTTCACTCTTGTTACCCAGGCTGGAGTGCAATGGCGTGATCTCGGCTCACCGCAACCTCCGCCTCCTGGGTTCAGGCAATTCTCCTGCCTCAGCCTCCTGAGTAGCTGGGATTATAGGCACGCGCCACCATGTCCAGCTAAGTTTTTGTATTTTTAGTAGAGACGGGGTTTCACCATGTTGACCAGGATGGTCTCGATCTCTTGACCTCGTGATCCACCCGCCTCGGCCTCCCAAAGTGCTGGGATTACAGGCGTGTGCCACCGCGCCCGGCCCTGGCGTCAGTCTTAATGTGTGTTGAGATCCCAGGCTTCATGGGACTTTTGGAAGTAGATAGGGCTATGATTAGGACCTTTGAACAGAGCTCATGTTCTTGCCGGGGAAACTGGAAGATAAATTTTCTTATTGAATGGACCTGTCAGACTGCAAGATGATTCCAAATAATCTGACATTCTTATCCTCTAAATCAGGAACAGGGGGCCAGGTACAGTGGCTCACACCTGTAATCCCAGCACTTTGGGATGCCCAGGTGGGCAGACTGCTTGTGGTCAAGTGTTCCAGACAAGCCTGGCCAACATGGTAAAACCTCTTCTGTACTAAAAATACCAAAATTAGCAGGGTATGGTGGCACGTGTCTATAATTCCAGTTACTTGGGAGGCTGATGCAGGAGAATTACTTGAACCCAGGAGGTGAACGTTGCAGTGAGCCAAGTCTGGGCAATAGAGCAAGACTTTTTCTCAAAAAAAGAAAAAAGTCAGGGTTGGTAGATGGCAACAAATGTGAAGATCTTCTAGTATGGAAGTAGGAGATGATCACATACCCCAGAATTGGAGAAAGCCTTAGGTGTTTTGGTCAATCTAAGTGGATAACTATAATAAACAGTCTGGCTTATCTGTGTGGGAATTTTTTTAATGCCTAAAAGGAAGGCTGCTTAAAATGTAGTTCGGCATGATGAACTTGAGGATTGAAAACATTTAAACATGCAAACTCCATTTTCTGAACTAAAACTTAAAAATCTTGATTTTTCCCCCCTTAAAAAAAAAAAAAGATGCTGTAGGAACCCACATTTGTTGAGAACTTTTAAGGCAGGCACGGAGCAGACACTGCTTGTAAACTTCCTGGCAGGTTTGACTAATGGAGGATTCTGCACAGTAGAAGTCATTTTCTCTGCAGTGGTATGGCTTTTGAGTGACATGTAGGTATTCTGCTTCCGTCAGTTACGCTGATGTCCTCTCCGCTCCCTGCCTGTGCTACAGGCGTTCAGTCTACTCATGGTGCTCAACCTACCCAGAGGGTGGCCTCTTTTTTTTTTTTTTTTTTTTTTTTTTTTACTAGCAGGATATTTAGCATAAGGGTGGCCTCTTGTCTCCTTCAGCTGGAAGCTGTTTCCTTTCACATCATCACGCATATGTGGGTTTCTGTTTCAGGATTTGGTGACGTTCGCTGACGTAGCCATAGACTTTTCTCAGGAGGAGTGGGCCTGTCTGAATTCTGCTCAGAGGGACCTGTACTGGGATGTGATGCTGGAAAACTACAGTAATGTGGTCTCACTGGGTGAGTTGCACAACCCACATAACTTAGACTGCTTCCTGGAATATCAGCTCTCCACTGTGAATGTCAGGACCATCTTTCCAGAAACTAGTTGAATTTCTTCTTCCTGTTCCCAAGGAGTGTGTTGAGTCTTACTGGTGTGGCCATGAGCATCACACACCTTCCTCTCAAATCCATCGGTTATCTTCCCACCTTTGTCAGGCTCCCCCGTAATCAGCTTTCTTCCTAATGTCCATGGAGTGAGTTGGAATTCTGGGATATTTATTTCATGACCATCTTCAAAGGAACCAGTTTGTCCTATAATATTATGTTTATACCCAAATTACTGTTGGTGGTCTGTGGTACTATAGGGACCTATCTGTAGGGAAAACATGTGGATGCAGTGCCCTGATTTGTTCCAGTGAGCCAGCCTATGTGCTTGAAATAGAGTAGATTAGACAAACAGAATTTGTGTAAAACCAGAGTGAGCATATTTCATTTCTTTTTTTTTTTTTTTTTGAGGCAGAGTCTCACTCTGTTGCCCAGGTTGGAGTGCAGTGGGGCGGTCTTGGCTCTCTGCAACATTCGCCTCCCGGGTTCAAGTGATTCTCCTGTCTTAGCCTCCCGAGTAGCTGGGATTACAGGTGCCCGCCATGTTTTTGTATTTTCAGTAGAGATGGGGTTTCACTGTGTTGGCCAGGCTGGTCTTGAACTACAGACCCTGTGATCCACCCACCTCAGCCTCCCAAATTGTTGGGATTACAGGCGTGAGCCACCGTGCCCAGCCATATTTCATTTCTTACATGTCATACCTGAAGTAAGGTTGAAAGTTACAGTCCCTGAACTTTGAGTTAAACATTGAATGACAGTATCTTGTAAACATCTCTGGAAACTTATTTTTCTTCTAGTAAAATAACAACGATATTAATAGCTAAGCCATCTATGGTGACACTGCCTGTAATCCCAGCTGCTCGGAAGACTGAGGCAGGAGGATCACTTCAGTCCAGGAGTTTAAGGCTGCAGTTCACTATGATCACACCACTGTACTCCAGGCTGGGCAACATATCAAGACCCCATCACTAAATATATATACGTATATTTACGTACACACACACACACACAAGCAATATATATAAACACATGTAAGCTATATATACGTATTACTTACTCTGTGCCATACACTGTTCTAAGCACTATGTATGTGAGTACATACCATTTCGTTCTCACAAGCAGATGAGACAGGCACAATCATTGTCTATTTTGGAGATGAGGATACTGAAGCACAAAGTGGAGTGGTCAGACAGAGCAGGAGCTAGAATTGAATCTAACAATGTTGGGCCCCAGATTCCATGCTGCCAGCCGTCATATTCCACTTGCCTCCAGGCATAATGCGTACAGAAATTTAAAATAGGACCTTTTCTTGGCCGGGTGCAGTGGCTCGTACCTGTAATCCCAGCACTTTGGGAGGCCGAGGTGGGCGGATCACTTGAGTTCAGGAGTTTGAGACCAGCTGGGCCAACATAGTAAACCCTATCTCTACTAAAAATATAAAAAATTAGCTGGGGCCGGGTGTGGTGGCTCATGCCTATAATCCCAGCACTTTGGGAGGCCGAGGGAGGCAGATGACCTGAGATCAGGAGTTCGAGACCAGCCTGATCAACGTGGAGAAACCCCATCTCTACAAAAAAAATTTAAAAATTAAAAATTGGCTGGGCATGGTGGTGCACACCTATGATCCCAGCTACTCTGGAGGCTTGCACAGGAGAATTGTTTGGACCCAGGAAGTGGAGGTTGCAGTGAGCTGAGATCATGCCAGTGCACTCCAACCTAGGTGACAGCAAGACTCTGTCTCAAAAATAATAAAAATTGGGCCGGGCGCGGTGGCTCAAGCCTGTAATCCCAGCACTTTGGGAGGCCGAGGCGGGTGGATCACGAGGTCAAGAGATCGAGACCATCCTGGTCAACATGGTGAAACCCCGTCTCTACTAAAAATACAAAAAAAAAATTAGCTGGGCATGGTGGCGCGTGCCTGTAATCCCAGCTACTCAGGAGGCTGAGGCAGGAGAATTGCCTGAACCCAGGAGGCGGAGGTTGCGGTGAGCCGAGATCGCGCCATTGCACTCCAGCCTGGGTAACAAGAGCAAAACTCCGTCTCAAAAAAAAAAAATAATAATAATAAAAATAATAAAAATTAAAGCCAGTACAGTGGCTCATGCCTGTAATCCCAGCACTTTGGGAGGCTGAGGTGGGCAGATCACCTGAAGACCAGCCTGGGCAGCGTGGTCAAACCCCATCTCTACTGAAAAATAAAAAAAAATTAGGCCAGGCTCAGTGGCTTGCATCTGTTATCCCAGCTACTCAGGAGGCTGAGGCAGGAGAATCACTGGAACCCAGGAGGCAGAGACTGCAGTGAGCTGACGTCGTGCCTCTGCACTCCAGCCTAGGTGACAGAGCAAGACACTATCTCAAAAAAATAAAAATAATTTCTTCTTTTAATTTTTGAGCTTGAAATTCTTCCTTAAGGTCTACATCCTTTGGCATTTTTTTGTCTTTTTTAAAGCAGACCATATCATTTCCAAGCCAACTGCATCGTCTTATAGAATTAAGGGAATGAGACTTGATAGTTGTGAGGGAAAAGACAAGACCACCATACAAAGGAAAGTGCGAGCCCGTCAGCCATCCTTACAAAGAGCATCCCCACTGAGCAGGGAGCCAGGGGTACCCTGAGGTGTTGGAGAAGCTCTCTACAAAGGTTTAGGCCCAAAGCCTCTGCACCCCATGTCCCTGTCACCTTGTTTTTCCTGTCTTATTTAACCCCATCTCATGTGTTGCTGGTGCTGCTGGTCTGTGGGCCACACCTTTAGTAGCAGGGGTAGAGGTGACATCATCCTTTGTTATTTTTTTTTTTTTTTTGAGACAGTCTCACTCTGTCACCCAGGCTACAGTGTAATGGCACAATCTCGGCTCACTGCAACCTCCGCCTCCTGGGTTCAAGCGATTCTCCTGCCTCAGCCTCCTGAGTAGCTGGGATTATAGGCACATGCTACCATGCCCAGCTAATTTTTGTATTTTTAGTAGAGACGGGATTTCACCATGTTGGCCAGGTTGGTCTCAAACTCCTGACCTCGTGATCCACCCACCTCAGCCTCCCAAAGTGCTGAAATTACAGGCATGAGTCACTGCGCCCGGCCCTCCTCTGTTCTTTATCATTCCTGAAAGTTGGTTAGCCTCGCTTTAAGTGCCTGTTTGCCTTTTCTTATATGTAAGTGTTGGCAGTATTGCTTCCTGGGTGCTGTTAATGTTCCTCTACCATAAAGCACCTAATACCTGGTTATAGCTCTTTGCTGTTGGCAGTCAGTCATTGACAGTGCTTACAGTTCATTACACTGTGGGTTCAAATGCTGCACGCTTATCACTGCTCCTTCATTTATTAGCTGTCATAATTTAAAGAGAAAGTTTATTCCATCTGCTAAGTGCTTCTGCAGTGGCACTGCTCGTATTGGATAAGAAGGATAAAAACTTTGTTCTTTTTCTTTGTCAGTTTTTATGTTGTATTCTTTCTCTCTCTCTTTTTATATTTTTTGAAACAGGGTCTCACTCTGCCACCAAGGCTGGAGTGCGGTAATGCAGTCTGGGCTTCCTGCAGCCTTGACTTCCTGAGCTCAAGCCATCCTCCCACCTCAGCCTCCTGAGTAGCTGAGACTATAGGTGCACACCACCATGCCTGGCTAATTTTTGTATTTTTTTTATAGAGACAGGGTTTCACTGTTTCCCAGGCTGGTTTTGAACTCCTGAGGTCAAGTAATCCACCCACCTCAGTCTCCCAAAGTGCTGGGATTACTGGTGTGAGCCGTTGCACTCAGCCAATTGTCAGTTTTTATAATAAAGGACTGGTTTCCTAGCATGCTCCAAAGCTGGCCATTGAACATTTTGTAGTATCATTATGAACTCATAGATTTAAATGTTAGATGTTTCTCAGTCCTTTGCTGTTAGCCCCCTTATTGATGCTCAAGTTCCAAAGTTTTCCTTATCGTTTTTTTTTTTACATTTTTTTTTTTAGTCTTGTAAATTATATTTTTTGTTGCTTTTGAATGTTGTATCCTTTTACTCAGTTACCTTTTTTTTTGAGACAGAGTCGCATTCTATCACCCAGGCTGGAGTGCAGTGGCACAATTTCAGCTCATGACAAACTCTGCCTGCCAGGTTCAAACGATTTTCCTGCCTCAGACTCCTGAGTAGCTGGGATTACAGGCACACACCACCATGCCTGGCTAATTTTTGTACTTTTAGTAGACACAAGGTTTTGCCATGTTGGCAGGCTGGTCTCAAACTCCTGACCTCAGGTGATCTGCCTGCCTTGACCTCCCAAAGTGCTGGGATTACAGGCATGAGCCACCACTCCCGGGCCTTTACCCAGTTACTTTTAATAATATTGCCAACATGTGTGTATCAGTTTCAGAATGCTTTACACGCAGCTATCCAACTGCACTTTGTTTTGCTACGCTACTTCTATATATGGTTTTCTTTTGTTTTCCAAGTATATCATCACATCATCTACAAATACGTGTTTTCATCATCAAAATAGGAAATAATAGATATAGGAAATCATGAGACTAACTGTCGGGACTTTTTCATGTTTCACTTTAGAACAAATGTCTCTGATTACTTCTTATTAAGTATCGTCGTGCCAGAAGTAGAATCTACATTGAATAAGAACCCTGGGTGATTCACATTTATTCTACTGGATAATTTTTTTTTTCTATTAGAAGAGTTTTTGGTTTGTGATTAGGTTTATTTGTGTTTGTGTCCCTCTAAAGGAAACAAAATATTCTTTTTTTCCAGATTTGGAGTCAGCCTATGAGACTAAGAATTTACCTACAGAAAAAAGCCTTCATGAAATACGCGTTTCCAAAAGGAATTCAGATAGAAGAAGTAAATCCCTTGGCCATAACTGGATATATGAAGGTACGCCTGAAAGACCACAGCGCTCGAGAGGCAGGTATGTCAATCGAATGGTCATCAACTGTGTAAAAAGGCCCACTACCAGAGAAGGCACCCCTCCCAGATCCCATCAGAGACATCATAAGGAGAATTCCTTTGAATGTAAGGATTGCGGGAAGGCCTTTAGTCGTGGCTATCAACTTAGTCAACATCAGAAAATCCATACTGGTGAGAAACCTTACGAATGTAAAGAATGTAAGAAGGCCTTCCGGTGGGGCAATCAGCTTACTCAGCATCAGAAAATCCATACCGGGGAGAAGCCGTATGAATGTAAAGACTGTGGGAAGGCTTTTCGATGGGGCTCAAGCCTCGTTATTCATAAAAGAATCCATACTGGGGAGAAACCCTACGAATGCAAAGACTGTGGCAAGGCCTTCCGGCGAGGTGACGAGCTCACCCAGCACCAGAGGTTCCACACTGGGGAGAAAGACTACGAGTGCAAAGACTGTGGGAAGACTTTTAGCCGCGTATACAAACTCATTCAGCACAAGAGAATTCACAGTGGGGAGAAGCCTTACGAATGTAAAGACTGTGGGAAGGCCTTTATTTGTGGCTCAAGCCTCATTCAGCATAAAAGAATTCACACAGGTGAGAAACCCTATGAATGTCAAGAATGTGGGAAGGCCTTCACTCGAGTAAATTACCTTACTCAGCATCAGAAGATCCATACTGGGGAGAAGCCCCACGAGTGTAAGGAATGCGGGAAGGCCTTTCGCTGGGGTTCCAGCCTTGTGAAGCACGAGAGGATACACACGGGGGAGAAGCCGTACAAATGCACAGAATGTGGGAAGGCTTTCAATTGTGGCTATCATCTCACTCAGCATGAGAGAATCCACACGGGCGAAACCCCGTATAAATGTAAGGAGTGTGGGAAGGCTTTCATTTACGGCTCGAGCCTTGTGAAACACGAGCGAATTCATACCGGGGTGAAGCCCTACGGGTGTACAGAATGTGGGAAGAGCTTTAGTCATGGCCATCAGCTTACACAGCACCTGAAAACACACAGTGGGCCGAAATCCTATGAATGTAAGGAATGTGGGAAGGCATGTCACCAGCTAAACCTCCTCCAAGAACATCAGAGGATCCACAACAGTTGAAGCGCCCTCTGAACACAGCCGCCCGCTGTTATCCGTGGTTTCACTCTCCACGTTTTTTTTTACCTGCAGTCAACTGCAGTTCAAAAATATTAAATGGAAAATTCCAGAAATAAATTGTAAGGCTCAAATGGTGTGCCCTTCTGAGTAGCGTGATGACATCTCTTGCTGTCCTGCTGCAGCCAGCCAGGGATGCGACTCGCCCCTTGGTCCGCCACATCCGCGCTGTATATGCTGCCACCCTGCTAGTCACCTAGTAGCCGCCTTGGTGATCAGATCGACTATCATGGCATCACAGTGCTTGTGCTCAAGTAATCTTTACTTCACTTAACAGTGGCCCCAAAGCGCAAGAGTAGTGATGCTGGTAATTTGGATATGCCAAAGAGAAGCCACAAAGTGCTTCCTTTTAAGTGAAAAGGTGAAAGTTCTCAATAAGGAAAAGGGAAAAAAGTGTATACTGAGGTTGCTAAGAGCTACATGACAATAAGATATTTTGGGAGAGAGAGATACGTTCACATAATTTTATTACAGCATATTGTTACAATTGTTCTATTTTATTAGTTATTGTTGGTAATCTCTTACTGTGCCTAATTTATAAATTAAACTTTAGATATGTTTGTACAGGGAAAAAATGTAGTATATAATATTGTATATATGTACAGGAAAAAAACACAGTCAGTACTATCTATGGTTTCAGGTATCCACCGGGTGTCTTGGAACGTATCCCCCTCAGGTGAGAGGGGGCTTCTGTACAAAGAATGTATGAAGGCCTCTAGACTACATTCATGCCTTCCTCAACATGAGAAAAACTCATGATACTGTTGAACATAGGAAAGCCTTCACTGATCTTTTTTTTTTTTTGGACACAGAGTCTCATTCTTGCCCAGACTGGAGTGCAGTGGTACGATCTTGGCTCACTGCAACCTCTGCCTCCCAGGTTCAAGCAGTTCTCCTGTTTCAGCCTCTCCAGTAGCTGGGATTACAGGCACCACCATGCCTGGCAAATTTTTTTATTTTTGGTACAGACAGGTTTCACCATGTTGCCCAGGCTGGTCTCAAACTCCTGACCTCAGGTGATCCACCTGCCTCGGCTTCCCAAAGTGCTGGGATTACAGGCATGAGCAACCATGCCCAGCCCACTGATCACTCTTCTGCTTACAGAATATCAAGTTATTCTAGAGGCAAATTCGAAGAGTGGAAAAATCACTTTTTCTTAATTCTTAATGATTGTGTTTTTGGTGTAAACGTTTTTATTGTGTAGGTTAGTTTAATGAATACATAAAGACTACCCATACCATCCTGTGTTTATTCCGTGGCATCTGTGGAATAACCCTGCTAATGTAACACGTGAGAAAGCCTTTAGTCATGGCACCCGCTCTACCAGTTGTCCCCGCCATCCCCCACCCTATTCCCTGTGAGACATGGGCTAAAGGCTCACTACCCCTGTGCAATGTTTGCCACGTGGACACCATGTGCATTATTTGTACATAAGGATAATCACATCTACCCGAGACTGCTGTTGTGGAAACTGGAAATTAAATGTTTGGTACATGTAAAGTCTTTGAAAGTGTAACTGGAATATTGTGTAAGTTCAATAAATAACTATTGTTGTTTTTATGATCATTACTACCATTAGTATTGCCATTAGTGAATTTTTACAAGAAAACGCCCTGTGGCTGCTGTGAGTCTGGAAAAGACTGTTGATCTTCTAGAAGAAACCATTAAGAGATTATTGTCACAACCGTGAGTTACGCAATGATTTCTTAGTAGGCAAAACACAGCAGACTTAAAAAGTTGTTAGACTTCATCAGCAAAAGTACAAAATTCTGTTCATCAAATGATGTGGTTAAGATAGAAAAAAGACAAGAAACAGGACTGGAAGAAGATGTTTGCTCTACTACACCTGACAAAGGAACTCACGTGGAAAATATAAAGAATCCCTCATGTTTAAAAAACAAATCAATTTAAAGGGGAGAAAACTTACATCACAAGAGAAGATCTGCAAATGGCCAATCAACAAGTGAAAATGTATTCAATGTCATTGCTCCTCCAGGAAATGTAGAGTACAACCACAACGTGCTGACCCTCTAGGCAGAGACCAGAATGATTCAATTAAAGTCACAGTAACAAAGTAAATTTCAGATGTCTCACCACAGGGAAAACGGAGAAGGAAGCAAGGTGATGGACGCGTTAATCAGCCTGATTTAATCATTCCGCACTGTGTACATGCATTGGAACATGACGTTCCACTCAATCAGTGTAATCCAATTATTTGTCAATCAAAAATATTAATAAATAAAATCAAAGATGCGCAGGTCTCTTTGTTGGGTAGTCAGACACAACCTTTTCAAGAAGGAACAGCGCCAGCAGACCGGACCTCTACCAAATCCTGGCGGTGCCCCACAGCAGGGACAGGGCGGAAGGGAGGCAAGTGGACTGGTCCTAGGGAAGGGGTCAGCGCCCAGAGGAGAGTTGTTACAGGAAAGGGGTGCGGGTCCAGACCCCAAGAGAGGGTTCTTGGATCTCACACAGGAAAGATTTTAGGACGAGTCCTCTGTGCAAAGCGAAAGCAAGTTTATTAAGGAAGTAAAACGTCTCACAAATCACTAAAGGAAAAAATTTAAAAATACGTTAAAAAAAAAAAGTAAAGTGGTGGGTCCGGGTGCGGCGGCTCATACCAGTAATCCCAGCACTTTGGGAAGCCGAGGCAGGCGGTCACCTGAGGTCAGTTCAAGACCAGCCTGGCCAACATGGTGAAACCCCATCTCTACTATAAAAACAAAATTAGCCAGGCATGGTGGCACATACTTGTAATCCCAGCTACTCCGGAGGCTGAGGCAGGAGAATCGCTTGAACCCAGGAGGTGGAGGTTGCAGTGAGCAGAGATGGCGCTGCTGCACTCCAGCCTGAGCGACAGAGGGAGACTCCGTCTCAAAAACAGAAAAAGTGGTGAAAGGGCAGCTGCTCCCTAGACAGAATAGGATGCTCCCGAAAGTACAAGGAGGAATGCCTCTACCCGCATATGTATGGGGAGATGTGCTCTGCCACAAGGGTTTATGATAAAGGGTTACTTTTCTTAATTACTGTTTTTGCAAGAATTGATACTATCTTTAAAGCAAAATTAGGAATGCCTTTGCTCTCCAGGTATCAGGATATGTGGACACTCCCAAGTCTGGGTCTGCTTAGTAACCATTATTAACTTGTTCCCGAAACCGTAAACATGAGAGGTTAGTAATGCCTGAATTTCTCAGAATGCAGCCCAGCAAGTTTCAGTCTCATTTTCCTAGCCTGCACTCAAAATGGAGTTGCTTTGGTTCCAGCACCTCTGACAGAGTTCTGGGGGAGTTGAGGACACAGACTCAGGGGAGAGACCTGGGAGTTGTCTTAAGATGGTTCTGGCCTGAGGATAGGATTATCTCAGGGAAAGGACCAGAGTCCACAGTAGGAATTGGAGGATATAGTTGGGAAAGGACTCTAGACCGCATGGGAGTGAGTTCGAGGGGGCAGATGAGTGGCTCATGGGCATGGGAGGTCCTGGCTCATGGGAAAGGATAGCTAGAATTCAGGGGTGAATTCTGGGAGAGAAGGGATAGAGTTCAGGAGAGAGGTCTTAAGGCTGGAAGAGGACTGGAGTGCTCATGAGAGCAGCCGTGGAGACCCAGGGCAGACACTACAGCCTGAGGGAGAACCTTAGGCACAGGGGAGAGTGGTGCAATGGCACAGTCTCAGCTCGCTGCTACCTTGGCTGGGCATGGTGGCAGGCACCTGTAATCTCAGCTACTCGGGAGGCCGGGGCAGGAGAATTGCTGGAACCTGGGAGGTGAAGGTTGCAGTGAGCTGCGATCATGCTACCTCACTCCAGTCCAGGGCAATAACAGTGAGACTCCATGTCAAAAAAAAAAAAAAGAGAAAAAGAATTCATGAGAAATTATTTACTGCAGAGCAGACATCATGGTGTAGAGAGGCAGTAATTACACAAAGTTATAGAAGCGGAAGAGCAACGGGGAAGGTTCTGATGTCTTTTAGGCACCTGTGGCTGCGTGAAACTCATCACCAAAACAAACCCCATCTGAACCCATGCACACAGCAAGACCAACAAAATAACGCTGAGCACATTTCACTTGCTCTGTCTTTGGACAAACGTATGGGGCATCCTCACCTGAGCTTCCACTAAACCTGGAGTTATTTATTTCACAAGTTTTCACAACACCAAGGTTCAGCAAACTCTCTGTTAAAGGCCAGTTAGTATTTTACTAGACACATATTTTGCAGGGCACATCTGTTCTCTGTCACGTACTCCTCTTAATTTTTACAAGCTTTAACAAATGTGAAAACTGGCAGGGCTTGGTGACTCACACTTTTAATCCCAGCATTTTGGGAGGCCAAGGCAGGAGAATCTCTTGAGCTCAAGAGACTATCCTGGGCAGCATCAAGAGACCTCGTCTCTACAAAATAAATAAATAAAAAGCTCAGAAGGGCATGGTGGCACTCACCTGTAGTCCCAGCTACTCAAAAGGCTGAGGTAGGAGCATCCCTTGAGCCTCAGAGGTCAAGGCTGCAGTGAGCCATGACTGCAGAACTGCATTCCAGCCTGGGTGTTAGAAAAAGACCCTGCCTCAAAAAAAAAAAAGAAAAAGAAAAATGCGAAAACCACTCTTATCCCCTAGAATGTACAAAAAGAGGTCCTGGAACAGTGGTGCACAACTGTACTCCCAGCACTTTAGAAGGCAAGGCAGTAGAATCACTAGAGGACAGGAGTTTGAGACCAGCCTGGGCAACATAGCAAGACTCTGGGCTGGGCACAGTGGCTCACGCCTGTAATCCCAGCACTTTGGGAGGCCTAGGCAGGTGGATCACCTGAGGTCAGGAGTTTGAGACCAGCCTGACCAACATGGCAAAACCCCGTCTCTACTAAAAATACAAAAATTAGTCCGTCGTGGTGGTGGGTGCCTGTAATCCCAGCTACTCGGGAGGCTGAGGCAGGAAAATATTTTGAACCTGAGAAGCGGAGGTTGCAGTGAGTCAAGATAAAAAGAAAAAAAAAAAAAGATGGGGTCTTGCCATGTTGCCCAGGCTGATCTTGGATTCCTGGGCTCAAGCATTCTCCCACATTGGCTTCCTGACATCGGGTGACCTGCCTGCCTCAGCCTCCGAAAGCGCTGGGATTATGGGCATGAGCCACTAGGATTTTTATGGTTTGATGTCTCATATTCAAATCTTTTTTTTTTTTTTGTTACAGATTTTCACTCTTGTTGCCCAGGCTGCACTCTTGTTGCCCAAGCTGGAGTGCAATGCTGTGATCTTGGCTCACTGCAACCTCTGCCTCCCAGGTTCAAGCGATTCTCCTGCCTCAGCCTCCCAAGTAGCTGACTACAGGCACCCACCAGTGAGATGCTGGCTCACTGCAGCCTCTGCCTCCAGGCTCAAGTGATCCTCCCACCTCAGCCTCACAAATACCTGGGACTACAGACACACACCACCACTCTCAGTTAATTTTTCTTTAATTTTTGCAGAGACAGGGTCTGGCCATGTTGTTGCCTAGGTTGGTTTTGAACCTTGGACTCAAAGCTATCTCACTTTGCCCTCCCAAAGTGCTGGGATTACAGACATGAGCCACACTACACCCTGCCCTGTGTCAGTCTTCTGCATATGGCTAGCCAGTTATTCCAGCACCATTTATTGAATTTGAGGTCCTTTCCCCATTGCTCATTTTTGTCAGCTTTGTCAATCATCAGAAGCTTATATGTATGTGGCTTTATTTCTGGGTTCTCTATTCTTTCCATTACTCTCTGTGTCTCTTTTTCTTTTTTTTTTTTTTTTTTTGAGATGGAATTTTGATCTGTCACCCAGGCTGGAGTGCAGTGGTGAAATCTCAGCTTACTGTAACCCCTGCCTCCGGGTTCAAGTGATCCTCCTGCCTCAGCCTGCCAAGTAGCTGGAATTACAGGCACCCACCACCACGCCCAGCTAATTTTTGTACCTTTAGTAGAGATGGGGTTTCACAATGTTGGCCAGGCTGGTCTCAAACTCCTGACCTCAAATGATCTGCCCGCCTCGGCCTCCCAAAGTGCTGGGACTACAGGCATGAGCCACTGCGCTTGGCCTATGTGTCTCTTTTTGTACCAATAACATGCTGTTTTGGTTGCTGTATACTTTTTTGTTTGTTTGTTTTACATTTACTGGCTTATCATAAAGGACATTACAAAGGACACAAATGAAGAGATGCATAGGACAAGGTATGGGAGATGGGGTGAGGACCTTCCATGCCCTCCCTCAGCACACCTCCCTCCAGGAGCCCCAAATCTTCAGCTATCAGGAAGCTCCCAGTTAGTGTAGCCCTGTACAGTCTGGAATGTCATGCCTTCAGCTTTGTTCTCTTTAATTAAGATTGCTTTGGCTGCCAGGCCCCATGGCTTACGCCTGTAATCAGCCCTTTGAGAGGCTGAGGTGGGTGGATCGTGAGTTCAGGAGATCCAGACCATCCTGGCTATGGTTGAAACCCCATCTCTACTAAAGTACAAAAAGTTAGCCGGTCATGGTGGAGGGTACCTGTAGTCCCAGCTACTCGGGAGCCTGAGGCAGGGGAATCGCTTGAACCCAGGAGACAGTCATTGCAGTGAGCTGAGATTATACCACTGCACTCCAGACTGGCAACAGAGCAAGACTTTGTCTCAAAAAAAAAAAAAGATTAATTTGGCTATTGGGCTCATTTGAGGCTCTGTATGAATTTTACAATAGTTTTTTTTTTTTTTTTGAGACAAAGTCTCACTCTGTCACCCAGGCTGGAGTGCAATGGTGCAATCTCAGCTCACTGCAACCTCCGCCTCCCGGGTTCAGGCAAGTCTCCTGCCTCAGGGTCCTGAATAGCTGGAATTACAAGCATACACTGCCACACCTGGCTAATTTTGTACTGTTAGTAGAGATGGGTTTCGTCACATTGTCCAGGCTGGTCTCAAACTCCTGACCTCAAGTCATCCGCCCGCTTCGGCCTCTCAAAGTGCTCTAATTACAGGCTTGAGCTACTGCACCTGGCCTACAATAGTTTTTTATAATTCTGTGGAAAATAATATTGGTAGTTTGATAATTCTAGATTGCTTTGAGGTAATATGGCCATTTTAAAATTATTTTAATTACCAAAAAAAGAAAAAAATATTTTAATTAAAATTGGAGGTACATAGTAGGTGTATGTATTTATGGGTTACATGCTATATATATTTTGTTTGTTTGTTTTTTGAGACAGAGTTTTGCTCCTGTTGCCCAGGCTGGAGTATGATGGCATAATCTCCACCCACTACAACCTCCAACTCCCTGGGTTCAAGCAATTCTCCTGCCTCAGCCTCCCAAGTAGTTGGGATTACGCATGTACCACCACGCCCGGCTAATTTTTTGCATTTAGTAGAGACAGGGTTTCACCATGTTGGTCAGGCTGGTCTGGAACTCCTGACCTCAGGGGTTACACCCGTCTTGGCCTCCCAAAGTGCTGGGATTACAGGCATGAGCCACTGCTCCCAGCCAGCACACTGTACTCTTTCCCAGGACCACAAAGTGGTGGAGAGCCCCGGGAAACATGTGTTTCATGGCACTCCATGGAGTGGTTTGGGGGACTGCACAGGGTCACTCAGCCTGGTCCAGTGGCACTGCTGCCTGATATAGAAGGGGCTCCACCTCTGGGCCTGTGCAGGTGTGTGTTGTGGCGGTGGCTGGCTGCGTGGGCCCCACCTCAGGGTCTGGGGGAAGTGGTCAGGTACCAGCAGTGTTGGAATGGGGTGGGCTGTTCCCCAGTCCCTGAGCCCTAGATGGCCCACTGGAACGTGTGTATGAGTCCCGATGGGGCTGGAACAAAGGTGGGGCCAGTGCAGCTTCAGGTGCTGACTGTGGTTTTTTTTTTTTTTTTTTTTTTAAGATGGAGTCTTACTCTGTCACCAGGCTGGAGTGCAGTGGCATGATCTCCACTCAGTGCACCCTCCACCCCCTAGGTTCGAACGATTCTCCTGCCTCAGCCTCTCTAGGAGCTGGGCTTGCAGGTGCGCACCACCACACCCAGCTAATGTTTGTATTTTTAGTAGAGATGGAGTTTCACCATGTTGGCCAGGATGGTCTCCATCACTTGACCTTGTGATCCACCCTCGTCGGCCTCCCAGAGTGCTGGGATTATAGGTATGAGCCACCGCACCAGCATTTTTTTTTTTTTTTTTTTTTGGAGATGGAGTCTTGCTCTGTGACTCAGGCTGGAGTGCAATGCTGCTATCCCAGCTCATTGCAACGTCCGCCTCCTGGGTTCAAGTGATTTTCCTGCCTCAGCCTCCCGAGTAGCTGGGATTACAGGCACCTGACACCACGCCCAGCTAATTTTTGTATTTTTAGTAGAGATGGGGTTTCACTGTGTTGGCCAGGCTGGTCTCGAACTGCTGACCTCGTGATCCGCCTGCCTCAGCTTCCCCAAGTGCTGGGATTACAGGCATGAACCACTGTGCCTGGCCTCAGCTGCTGACTGTGATGGGGAGAGGCGGGCTGGTCCGCTGCTCACTTACCAACTCTCCAGCCTGGGCAGGCAGAGCACTCCAGTGGTGAGAGCCTGGGGGAAGATCCCAGGCCTGTTGGATAGGGTTGGCAGGACATTCTCTGGGTCTCGGCTGAAATGCCCAGGATGTGTGGGGGGTGGGCACTGGAAGCCAGGAGGTGGCAAGCCCCTTTGGGCAGGGAGGCTGTGGTGGACAGTCTGGAGCCACAGAAGAGTTCGGGTTCTTTGTTCCCTCCCCAACCTGAGGGCAGCAAGGGAAGGACCCCAGTGGCAGCCATCACCGAAGGCCTGTGACTTACCTCTGAGAGTTCCCTGCCAGAGGAATGTGGAGAGGCCACTGACCAGGGTGCTCAGGCCGGGGTGAGACAGCTGTATTGGGGGCCCAAGCTGGTCAGCCTGGCCTGGCCAGCATAAGCGCGGGCAGAGCCTGCAGCTATCTATCCCCTCTTCAACACGATTCTAATGTCGCTTTGCCAGGGGTTTTTCTCACCCTCTGCATAAAGGGAGACCAGGGCATGGCAGGAGAGACTTTGATAGACACGAAGCTGGCCATGCCACATGGGAGATGGAGGTCATACTCGGACCATCCGAGGCTCACAAGTTTTTAAAGGCAGTTTGGAGGAAGTAAAATCAAAGGCAACTTGGGGGAGGGGGTGGGGGTCCCCAGGTTACAGATGCTTGCTGCTAATTGGTTGGGGCAGAGATGAAATCGTAGGCTTCCTGGGAGCCGAATCTCTTCTCAGTGGGGACACAGGAACCGGGTTGTTGGTTCAGGTCCAGCCAGGGGTGTCAGACATGCAAACACCTGGAAAGGGATCTCAGAAGGCCAAATGGGGAGGTGGTTTATCTTACAGCATCCGGAATGTCAGCGCCTTAGCAGGATTCAGGTTCCCTCCCTGCCTCAGCCTGACAGGCTCCTGTCACCTTTACAAAAGCAGTTGAGTTTGCGGTAAGGCCTATTATCATTTAAACCGTAGCCTAAAAAAGTGTTCAAAAATGAGCTTGGCTCTCCAGCGGGGGCAGGCAAAGCACTCTGGCCCTGGTGAATCCCAGCATGGTGTCCTGGTGGATGTCCCTGAAGAGCCGGCAGTTACCCTGTTTCCATGAGAGCAGCACATACTAGCTGCTTCTAACAGCCATCATGAACTGCAACCTACAATCATGCTTTTTTCTTTTTTTGAGATGAAGTTTCGCTCTTCGTTGCCTAGGCTGGACTGCAGTGGCACAATCTTGGTTCACCGCAACCTCCGCCTCCCAGGTTCAAGCAATTCTCCTGCCTCAGCCTCCTGTGTAGCTGGGATTACAGGTGTGTGCCACCACACATGGCTAATTTTGTATTTTTAGTGGAGGTGGGGTTTCTCCATGTTAGCCAGGCTGGTCTCAAACTCCCAACCTCTGGTGATCCACACCTCAGCCTCCCAAAGTGTTGAGATTACAGACATGAGCCACTGTGCCTGGCCAGGTTTTTTTAATAGTAAAATATTTTCATACTTTAAATTCAACAACTCAGGATTAATTAGGGGAAAGGCAGGATGGAGGGTAGATTATCTTAGCTTACTGTTCCAATTTTCTCACCAACAGATCTTTTGCAAAGGCGGCTTCACTAGCAGTGGGACAAAGAGCCTGGCCTTCCTTGCTGGGGCTGTGGCAGCTGATACCAGGGTACTCGTGGGGTGTCCAGGGATCCAAGGCCTGTGTGGCTCCACATGGGCTTAAGGGCTGCTCTGGGGCAGACTGCAGGCTGCCTCCATGTTGCTTTGGAAGCTCAGGAGGTCAGGGGGGCTCTTCCCTGCCCAGGATTGTGTTGGAAGTGTGGGTCCCTGGCCGGGTGCAGTGGCTCGCACCTATAATCCCAGCACTTTGGGAGGCCAAGTCGGGTGGATCACCTGAGGTTAGGAGTTCAAGACTAGCCTGGCAAACATGGCGAAACCATGTCTCTACTAAAAATACAAAAAAATTAGCCAGGCATGGTGGCAGGCACCTGCAATCCCAGCTACTTGGGAGGCTGAGGCAGGAGAGTGGTGTGAGCTGAGGTCACACCACTGCACTCCAGCCTGGGCAACAAGAGGGAGACTCCTTCTCAAAAAAGAAAAAGAAAAAAAAAAAAGTGTGGGACCCACCCCTCCAAGGGGATCTCACTCTTACCCTTTCTCTGCATCAGGGAGCTTCCCCCAGCTCCGATCCAGTCCCAGGAGGGCAGCTCCACAGCTATGCAGTTCCCATTCTCCAAGTCCCACCACAGCCCTGGTGAATCCCAGCATAGTGTCCAGTTACCCTGTTTCCTCTCCATGAGAGCCGCACACGCCAGCTGCTTCTATCAGCCATCGTGAACTGCAACCCACAATCACAACTTTTAATAGTGAAACATTTTCATACTTTTATTTCAAATTTGTATGTTTGTATATTAATACTTTATTTTTAATATTGATTATGTGTTAATGTTTTATACTGATTAATGTTAATATTTTGGGTATTAGAATTTGGGTGTTTTGGGTTAGACTTTCATGTTATTTTTGCTTCTTTAATGTGGCTATGAGAAATATTGAAATTACATACTTGGCTGGGTGCAGTGGCTCATGGTGTAATCCCAGTAAAGCAGGAAAGGCCGAAAAACAAACCTCTTGAACACTGAACTGGGAAGAGTTATTTATTCGGCTGGGAGTTACAGAGGGTCTGGATGCCTCAAATAGCTGAGCGCGAACAAAGAAAATCCCTGCCCTTATAAACGCTTACAACTCTAGAAATTACATGTGAAAGGGTCTTGGTCCATGGAGTAGGTATGGGGTTTGTGGCTTAGGTGGGGGTTTGAACTTGTTTAAGTAAAACCAATGCCTTCTGGAAAGGTTCCCCCACACCATGCCTGCGATCTACAGGAGGGTGATTAGGTGGTGCCCGGTCTGCCAGCCTTTACTTCTGTTGAAATGAGAAGTCAAAGAGGAGGTGGTCTTAGATGAGTAAGGGTGATTAAGGGTCTCCTTCCTCACCAGCACTTTGGGAGGCTGAGGCAGGCAGATCGCCTGAGGTCAGGAGTTTGAGACCAGCCTGGCCATCATGGTGAAACCCATGTCTCTGCTAAAAATAATAAAAATTACCCGGGCGTGGTGGTGCAAGCCTGTAATTCCAGCTGTTCAGGAGGCTAAGGCAGGAGACTTGAGCCTGAGAGGTAGAGGTTGCAGTGAGCCAAGATGGTGCCACTACATTCCAGCCTGGGTGAGAGCAAGACTCTGTCTCAAAAAAAAAAAAAAAAATTACATACTTGGCTCTTATCATATTTGTTTGGACATCAGTTCTAGACAAAAATGTTGCAGTATTTTTCAAAATATTTTATTTTTGAGATAGAGTCTCGCTCTGTCAACCAGGCTAGAGTACAGTGGTGCAATCTTGGCTCACTGCAACCTCCGCCTTCTGGGTTCAAGCGATTCTCCTGCCTCAGCCTCCTGAGTAGCTGGGATTATAGACATGTACCACCATGCCCAATTAATTCTCGTGTTTTCAGTAGAGAGAGATTTTCGCCATGTTGGCCAGGCTGGTCTCAAACTCCTGACCTCATTCTCCCAAAGTACTGGGATTACAGGCGTGAGCCACCCTGCCAGGCCAAAAAAATCTCTTAATGCATATTCCTTTGAGTCAACATTTCCACTTATTACACCATATTTACAGCATTAATTGAACTTTTTCCCATGACACAGATACATGGACATTGTCATTTACCCAAGGAACTTCCCATTATAGCCTCGGGATCTCCTTAGGAAAAATTACATTGATCACTGACTTTCTGCGTAAGTATATGGAAAAACTCATGAGGATATTGAAGGAACAGTCTACCTTCTCTCTTTTGCCAGACTGGACTTGGACTCACAGTCATTCAGCTACAATGTAGCAAGTAAACTAGCCAACCGAAACTTTTTTTTTTTTTTTTTTAAGGAGCAGGGAGTTTAACAGGTGAAAAGCGGGAAGAAAGAAAGAAGCTCCCCTGTACAGAGATAAAGGGAGGGGGGCTCCAAAGCTGAGAGAGGGAACCCCTGACAACTGAAACTTTAAATAAGGAAACAAAATGAGAAGAGTTAAGTATTTTGGCAAAAGTCTCAGGAAAAATCAAGCCAGCTGCCCTGCAGGCAGGGCCTTTAATGACAGGGCGCACACCGAGTAAAAAGGTGGAATGTCCTCGCGCTCCAAGCAATGCCGGGAAACAGACGAGGAACGGAGGACAAGAAAGGCTGAGGCCATCTGCGGAATCCGCGATGTTGCTCAGGGTGTCAGGTTAAGTCCTGCTGAGAATGTGACTTGACAGTAAAGATTAGATACAGTGTCAAAGAAGATGCCAGAGAAAATCTGTTTCAAGTAAACATGATGGCCAGGCGTGCTGGCTCACGCCTAGAATCCCAGCACTTTGGGAGGCAAAGGCGGGCGGGTCACTTGAGGTCAGGCATTCAAGACCAGCCTGGCCAACATGGTGAAACCCCATCTCTACTAATAAGCAAAAATTAACCAGGCACAGTGGCATATGTCTACAGTCTCAGCTACTCTGGAGGCTGAGGAAGGATAATCTCTTGAACCGGGGAGGCGGAGGTTGCAGTCAGCCGAGACCGCACCATTGCACCCCAGCCTGGGCAACAGAGCGAGACTCTGTACCAAAAAATTAAAATTAAAAAAAAAAAAAAAAGTTATTTTGTTAAGCTGGGCATGATGGGGTGCCTATAGTCCCAGCTCCTTGGAAGACTGAGGCAGAAGGACCACTTGAGCCCAGGAGTTCAAGTCCCACCTCGGCAACAGAGCAAGTCCCCAACTCTAAAAACAAAAAACAAAATACAAAATTTTTTAAAAAGCATTTGCTCGCTGGCAATGCCCATGGGGCTCTAAGTGCCTCCCACCTTCACGCTCCACAGAGCTTCAAACTTTCCCTTCATCCAGAGGACACCTCCAGTGGACTGGTCCATCTGTTTCCCGTGGTAAAACTAATTCAGGCAGGGAGTAGGGATGTTTTCATGAGGAGTTTGGGAGCTTGATGCTGGTGGCTGTTGATCATTCTCCAAGCTGTGTCGGATCCCATAACCAAAGTATATAGCAAATCCTAGTAGGGAAATGAGACAATGAGAGGAAATGTAGTCACCCTTTCCCTCATAAATGCCCACTAGAGATTCTGCTGTGGTTTGTTTATTTGAAGGTTTTCTTGTTTCTTTTATTTAGAGATGGAGCTTCACTCTGTTGCCCAGGGTGGAGTACAGTGGCATGATCTCAGCTCACTGCAACCTCTGCCTCCCAGGTTCAAGTGATTCTCATGCCTCAGCCTCCTGAGTAGGTGGAATTACAGGTGCCCGCCACCACACCTAGCTACTTTTTTGCATTTTTAGTAGAGATAGGGTTTCACCATGTTGGCCAGGCTGTTCTTGAACTCCTGACCTCAGGTGATCCACCTGCCTTGGCCTCCCAAAGTGCTGGGATTACAGGCATGAGCCACCGTGCCCAGCCATTTGGTAGAGACGGAGTCTCGCCATGTTGCCCAAGCTGGTCTGGAGCTCCTGGTCTCAAGCGATGCTTCTGCCTTCATCTCCCAAGTAGCTGGGACTACAGGCACACCCTACACCACCAGCCTGAGATAGTTGTAGGGAAAGGTGGCAGGAAGTGTTGGGCTCAGGCACCCAAGAGGCCTCTTTTTTTTCCAGGAAGCCACTCACCAATCAACATCCAGACTCCAAATCGGGCCCAGGTGTCGGTGGTCAGCTGCATCATCAGGTAAACATTCACAGAGATACTGAGCAGTGGGAGGACAGGCAGCAAAGGGACCTGCAAGCACAGAGTTAACATAACACACCACAAATGTCTGCAAGGGACCCCTTATCCCAAGGGGTGGGAACACCACAGCTCTGTTCCAGTTGCATCAGGTTCAAATCATGTTCAATGCCTATTCTGTTGTTCCTTTTTTTTTTTTTTTTTTTTTTTTGAGATGGAGTCTTCGTCTGTCGCCCAGGCTGGAGCACCACAACCTCAGCTCACTGCGGCCTCTGCCTCCTGGGTTCAAGCGATTCTCTTGCCTCAGCCTCCTGGGTAGCTGGGATTACAGGCACGCACCACCACACCTGGCTAATTTTTGTATTTTCAGTAGAGGTTTCACCATGTTGGTCAGGCTGGTCCTGAATTCCTGACCTCAAGTGATCTACCCGACTTGGCCTCCCAAAGTGCTGGGATTACAGCTATGAGCCACTTCACCTGGTTCAATGCCTGTTCTGAGTGGGTGTCCCATTGGGTGTTCCACAGAGACAGGTTTGGGGAAGTACTGAGATGTGAGGGTTGGAGGCGGGTGTCCATGAATAATCCACTGGTTTTAGCAACTGCCCTTTTCTCCCCTGGTCCCATAGAGTGTTTAGAGCTTAAGGCATGCAGAGTCCACTGACTCAGGTGGGTGGTATGGGGACGTAGGGTCACCTACCTTGAAGTAAAGAGGAGCGTTGCTCTGGGGCTGTCTCCAGATGGTGAAAGTGAGTCCCGCAGTGAGCACCAGCAGCAGCACCGCCGCCGTGATGTAGATGGGCTCTCCAGAGAACAGGCGTTTGGGCCACTGGGCCAGCACCAGGCACAGCATGGACAACACAGTGACTGGAAAGGGTCAAGGTTGAGGAGAACAGGTTCAACTCTAGAAGCTAAATACGTTAAGATCTCAGGCCACATCCCATCAACAAAACCACACACACACACGTCCCAGCCTTCTCATTAGGTGGGACCACAGGCATGTGCCAGCACACCCAGATAATTTTTTTTTTAAGACAGAGTTTCACTTTTGTTGCCCAGGCTGGAGTGCAGTGGCACAATCTCGGCTCACTGCAACCTCCGCCTCCCGGGTTCAAGCGATTCTCCTGCCTCAGCCTCCTGAGTAGGTGGGATTACAGGTGGCCACCACCACGCCTGGCAATTTTTTGTATATATATATTTTTTTCTCCCAAGATGGTTTTGCTCTGTTGTCCAGGCCGAAATGCAGTGTTGCAATCTCAGTTCACTGCAAACTCCGTCTCCTGGGTTCAAGCCATTCTCCTGGATCAGCCTCCCAAGTAGCTGGGATTAGGGGTGCCCATCACCATGCCTGGCTAATTTTTTCTATTTTTAGTAAAGACAGGGTTTCACCATGTTGGCCAGGCTGGTTTCAAACTCCTGACCTCATGACCCTCCCCCCCACTCCCTCAGCTTCCCAAAGTGCTGGGCATACGGGTATGTACCACCATGCCTGGCCTAATTTTTTTTTTTTTTTTTTAGTAGAGACAGGCTTTCACCACGTTGGCCAGGCTGGTCTCAAACTCCTGATCCCGTGATCCTCCCACCTTGGCCTACCAAAGTGCTGGGATTATAGGCATAAGCCAGCACACCCTGCCATAAAACTGCCTCTATCAAGAAGGGCCACCATGTCCTCAAGTACCAAAGCCACAGACCCCCTGCCACGTGCTCTCAGGTTGAGAACACTCTGCAGAGAAACCCCAGTGCTCACCAAGCAGAAAGGCACATCCATAGACAATGCGGCCAGATCTTGGGGTGGGGATGGTGCTGGCAGTGCTCCAGAGACTTGCCGGAGTGCTGGGCATGCCTGCTTCAGAAATACGTTCTGGGGATTTTGCTTTGGGTGCAGGACATATCTCAACTAATTCCACCTTCAGCTTCTCGTTCTTGCTGAAATCCTGGTCTGGCTGGTACCTGAATTAGAGCAGGGAAGGATGAACCCAGGTCCCTGTTCATCCAACATCAGCCTAATACTCCCACGGTAGCTCCTACTTATTCAAGGTTTCATCTACCCATGTCAACCACACTCCAAAAAGAGTAAAATGGAAAACTCCAGCAGTACCCAGCAGTAATTCATAAGTTTTCTTTTCTTTTCTTTTTGAGACAGTCTCTCTCTTGTCACCCAGGCCTGAGTATGGTTGCACAGTCTTGGCTCACCGAAATCTCTGCCCCCCGGGTTGGAGCGATCTCCTGCCTCAGCCTCCCAAGTAGCTGGGATTACAGGTGTATGCCACCATGCCCAGCTAATTTTTGTATTTTTAGTAGAGACATGCTTTCACCATGTTGGCCAGGATGGTCTTCAACTCCTGACCTGAAGTGATCCATGCTCCTCAGCCTCCCAAATCGCTGGATTACAGGTGTGAGCCACTGTGCCCAGCCGTAATTAATAAGTTTTCAATTGTGTGCGGCTTCAAGTAGCAGTATTCCACGCTCCCCACGCCCAGGATGTGAATCATCCCTTTGTCCAGTATCTCCATGCTGTGAATGCCACTGGCCACGTTAAGTCACTTTAGGCATCTGAATTATGGATGGGAAAATCATCATATATAGGGACTGGTATTATCTGTGGTTTTGGGCATGTGCTGGGGGGGTCTTGGAACGTGCCCCCCGTGGATAAGCAGGGGCTGCTGGCCAGACTCCCCACACCCCTGTATGTGTAGCAGTGCACCGAGGGGCCAGGAGGCAGGCAGAAGAGGGCTGGGAACCCCATCAATCCTCACGCGCCCAGGACCCCAGTCTCACCTGAGGACAAGAACAGAAAAGGCCACCAAGGAGTAAGCAAGCAGGGTCCCGATGGACGAGAGGTTCACGAGGTCGCTGAGTTCAAACAGGAAAGCCATGATTGCTACAGTCAGGGCACAAAAGAGGGTAAGTTCCAGTGTGTTCTGGGGTTCCACAGCACTAGAGGGGGACTATCATTAGCAACTGATGATAGATTTTTTTTTTCCTTTTCTTCTGAGATGGAGTGCTGGGATTACAGGCATGAGCCACTGCGCCCAGCCAGTGGTATATTTTCTAATATAAGACCTGGAAAAGCACTTTGGAAGGCCGGGGGGGGCGGTCACGGATCACCTGAGGCCAGGAGTTCGAGACTAGTCTGACCAACATAGAGAAACTCTGTCTCTACGAAAAATACAAAAATTTTCTGGGCATGGTGGTGCATGCCTGTAGTCCCAGCTACTCAGGAGGCTTAGGCAGGAGAATCACATGAATCTGGGAGATGGAGGTTGCAGTGGGCCGAGATCATGTCATTGCATTCCAGCAGGGGCCACTGAGCAAGAGTCTGTCTCCAAAAAGTAAAAAAAAAGAGCTGGATAAATAGGCTTTCAGTGTTCCCAATGCAAGGAAATGACCAATGTTTGAAGTGGTTATGGTGTTACCTTGATTTGATCATTACATCTTGTATACATGTATGAAAATCTCACACTACTCCATGAATATGTACAATTATTGGGCTAATTTAATAACAGGAATGTAGCCAGGTACGGGGGCTCAGGCCTGTAATCTCAGCACTTAGGGAGGCCAAGGCGGGTAGATTTCTTGAGCCCATGGGTTCCATATCAGCCTGGGCAACACAGTAAGAACCCCACCTGTACAAAATTTAAATATTAGCTGGGTGTGGTGCCACTGTGCTCTGGCATGGGTGACAGTGAGATCCTGTCTCAACAAAAAAAGTCAGATTATATACATTTTCCTTAAAATTTTTTTTTTTTTTTAGAAACAGGAATCATCATACCTCACTGCAGCCCTAACTGCTGTGCTCCAGCTACCCTCCCACCTCAGCTCCCAAGTAGCTGGGACTACAGGTGTACCACCACACCCAGTTCATTTTTAAAATTTTCTTTGCAGAGGAAAACAAATAGTCTCAGAGTCTGGCTATGTTGCCCAGGCTGATCTCAAACTTCTGGGCTTAAGCAATCCCCCTGCCTTGGCCTCCCAAAGTGCAGGGATTACAGGCATGAGCCACTGCATGTTGCCCCATTTTCTATTTTTTATTTTATTTTATTTTGAGACAGGGTCTTGCTCTGTCACCCAGGCTGGAGTGCAATGGCATGATTGCTGCTCACTGTAGCCTCAACCTGCTGGGCTGAAGCCTTCCTTGCACCCCAGCCTCCCCAGTAGCTGGGGCTACAGGCACATGCCAGCATGCCCGGCTAATTTGTTGTTGAAATGAAGGTCTCCTTGTGTGGCCCAGGTTTTAAACTCCTGGGCTCAAGTGATCCTCCCACCTCAGCCCCACAAAGTGCTGGGATTACAAGCATGAGCCACTGAGCCCAGTCCCATTTTCCTGTTAAACTTTTGATTAAATCAACTTTTGTAATGGCCAAACATTTTTTAAAATTATTTATTTATTTTTTAATATTTTTGAGACAGAGTCTCACTCTGTCACCCAGGCTGGAGTGCAATGGCATGATCTTGGCTCACTGCAACCTCCACCTCCTGAGTTAAAGTGATTCTTCTGCCTCAGTCTACGAAGTAGCTGGGACTACAGGCGCATGCCACCAGGCCTGGCTAATTTTTTTTTAGTAGAGATGGGGTTTCATTCTGTTACCCAGGATGGTCTTGATCTCCTGATCCACAGTGCCCGGCCACATTTTTTTTTTAATGAACAAATAGGCTGGACATGGTAGGTCACGCCTGTAATCCAGCACTTTGGGAGGCCGAGGCCAGTGGATCACAAGGTCAGGAGTTTGAGACCAACCAGGCCAATATGGTGAAACCCCATCTCTACTAAAAATACAAAAAGTAGCCGGCCATGGGGACAGCTACTCAGGAGGCTGAGGCAGGAGAATTGCTTGAACCCAGGAATTGGAGGTTGCAGTGAGCCCAGATTACACCACTACACTCCAGCCTGGGCTACAGAGGGAGACTCCATGTCAAAAAATAAAAATAATGAATAATAATAAAAGCAAAAAAACAATGGATGGGCACTGTGGGAGGATGAGGAAGTAACTAGCAGAAAATGGAGGAAAGACATCCTGGAATCGGGGCCTTCACCTGCAACAGTCCCAGAAACGACGGTGGCCACCACGGGGGTGCTGGTGCGGGCGTGGATCCGGGCAAGTCCTCGGAAAAGGAGCCCATCCTCAGCCATTGAGTAGAGCACGCGAGGCATGGGGAACATGGCACCCAGGAGGCTGCATGCAGGAGACAACGGGAACATGCCTGGGGACTCAGGAAGCAGGAGGGACCGGGGCCTCTGCTCCATCGCCTCCAGCATCTCCTCCCTTTACCCGAGAACCCGACAGCAGACAGGAAGAGGGCGTCCAGCACTGACCTGGAGGACAGGGCACAAAGGGTGCCGACGGCCACAGCGTATCTGATGGCGGGCCATCCGATGTGGACAAAAGCCTCAGGCAAGGGGTTCTCGGAACGTATCAGGTAGTAGGGCACCATGAGGGTGAGTGCCGCCGCGACACCAAAATAGGCCAAGAGGCAGATGAAGATGGAGGTCACGATGCCCCAGGGGATGGAGCGCTGGGGGTGGAGAGCCTCTTCTCCTGCAGGACGGGTACGTGCACTGGGTCACGAAAACGCACGGAAGCAAGGGCGCAAAACCCTCTGCCCTCTGACCCATCTGACAGCAGGGTAGCCTTTAACGAAACCTGTGCCCAGCAGCAGCCCCAACTGTGCCCAAACCCTCGATGAGCCAGAATGACCATGTTACCTGTGGTGGCGATGCTATCAAAACCCACAAACGCAAAGAAACACGTGGCAGCTCCACGGAGGATCCCTTCATAACCGAAAGGCATAAACCCTCCAGAGCCCAGGGAGCCCAAGCTACAGAGAGAGAAGGAACAAGAAACATGGGTAAGCTGTGCAGCCATCTTTCTGGGATTACACAGTTAATTCCACAAGTCCTGGGCTGCCTTTGCCATCCCCACTCCCTACCATCTGGCACCATCAGCCCAGATTCTCCCTATTCCCAAAATAGTCCCAGGTCTGCACCCCAGCCTCCACACCTGTGTCCAAGAGGGCACCTCTGGCCAGTTGCAATGGCTCATGCCTATAATCATAGCACTTTGAGAGGCCAAGTCAGGCAGCTCACTTGAGGTCAAGAGTTAGAGGCCAGTCGCGGTGGCTCACTCCTGTAATCCTAGCACTTTAGGAGGCCAAGGCAGGTGGATCACCTGAGGTCAGGAGTTCAAGACCAGCCTGACCAACATGGTGAAACCCTGTCTCTACTAAAAATTAAAAAAATTAGCCAGATGTGCTGGTACATGCCTGTAATCCCAGCTACCCAGGGGCCAAGGCAGGGAAATCGCTTGAACCTGGGAGGCGGAGTTTGCAGTAAGCCAAAATGGCACTATTGCACTTCAGCCTGGGTGACAAGAGAGAGAGTCATCTCAAAAAATAAATAGGCCAGGCACAGTGGCTCACGCCTGTAATCCCAGCACTTTGGGAGGCTGAGGAGGGCGGATCACCTG
>NW_022437173.1:108220-126621 GCF_009761245.1 Sapajus apella | reverse complement strand
CGTGAGCCACCGCACCCGGCCTCTACCCCATTTTCAACCCCTAGCTCTTCTCTCTCTTCCCTTCAGGTCTGGTTCAAGAACCGCAGAGCAAAACTCAAGAAAGCCAAATGCAAGCATCCTGAGCCAAAGGAAGAAACTCCACAACCACCAGGACCGGAGGGTGGGGTCAGCACCAGTGTCCGCCGGAGAGATGCAGACGCGCTACCCAGATTGCCCAGCACGGCTCGCCCGATCGGCCTGGTGTACACGGGCCATCGGGTACCCTCGTTCCAGCTCATCGCGTACCCCAACCTCAAGGTCCCTGCACATGAGCTCCTTGGCCACAGAATGGTCCATTTCGGCTGCTGCCAAGATCCTAACGTATACTTCCTCTACCCCATTGTGGAACCCCAAGCTTACGCTCCAAGCTCCAGTTCTGCTTCTCCTGCCTGTTCATCTCTACAAAGTCGAGAGAGATGATAAATACAGAAAGTCACATGTTGTAATGGTGTGTGTGTGATACTGTGACATTTGTATTTGGTCCTCATGCCTGATTCCTGGAAAGCAATCCCAGAATTCCAGGGAGTCTCCCAAGGGCTGTCTTTTCGTACGCTAATGCTGACTGATAGCTTCAGGATGCGGGGCTGGTCGCGGGAAGACCCCAGCAGGATCAGAGGGCTAACTTCTGGGAGGGGAAGGAAGCTGAAGGTGAGGTTGATCACCATTGGCTGACGGTTTCATCAGTCATGTCTGTGTAAGGAAGCACCAGGAGAAATGCTGGAACCTGGGAGGCAGAGGTTGCAGTGAACCCAGGAGATTGTGCCACTGTACTCCAGCCTGGGCGACAGAAACTCTGTCTCAAAAGCAGCCAGGTCTGTCATCCCAGCACTTTGGAGGGCCAAGGTGGGGAGTCTGAGACCAATCTGACCAATCCTAGCACTTGGGGAGGCCTGAGGTCAGCAGTTCGAGACCAGCCTGACCAACATGGAGAAACCCCTTCTCTACTAAGAATACAAAATTAGCCGGGCTTGGTGGCGCATGCCTGTAATCCCAGCTACTGCGGAGGCTGATGCAGGAGAATTGCTTGAACCTGGGAGGTGGAGGTTGCAGTGAGCCGAGATGACGCCATTACGCTCCAGGCTGGGCAACAAGAGCAAAAACTCTGTATTATATAAATAAATAAGTAAAATAAAGCACAGGGGACCAACTGGAATATTGGAAGATGTATTCTGTGAGAATGATGTTCCAAAAATTTCCCAGTATCAGAAAGTGTCCTGAAAACGCAAGCTGCCTGGACATAGTTTCAGGTCCCCCTAGCCTTCTGAATCAACTCAAACCCTTCCTCAAGGCCTGGAGATTGGTAACACAAAAACACCCTGAGAAGAACCTGAAGCATCCCCTCCCTGGTAGTTGAGTGAATTGGATTCCACCCCCAGGATTCCTAAAAATCTCATGTTTCTAGAAAATTCTCAGAAAAAGTAAGTTCTCCTAAACCTCCCTGACTGTACTCAGATGCTCCAGAGCCACTTCACAACCATCACAGAATCTCCATCCCCTTGAAACCTGGTTCTCTGGCAATGTTCCTCATGCCTGTAATACCAGCACTCTGGAAGGCCGAGGCAGGCTGATCACAAGGTCAAGAGATCGAGACCATCTTGGCCAACATGGTGAAACCCTGTCTCTACTTAAAAAAAAAAAAAAAGGCCAGGCACAGTGGCTCACACCTGAAATCCAAGCACTTTGGAGACCAAGGTGGGCAGATCACCTGAGGTCAGGAGTTCAAGAGCAGCCTGACCAACATGGTTCTGTTTCTTTTTATTCCCCCTTCTGTTTCTCTCTCTCTGCCAGGCATGGTGGCAAGTGCCTGTAATCCCAGCTACTCGGGAGGCTGAGGCAGGAGAACAGTAGCTGGGATTACAGGTGTGCATCACCATGCCCAGCTAATTTTTGTATTTTTAGTAAAGACAGGGTTCCATCATATTGGTCAGGCTGGTCTCAAATTCCTGACCTTGGCCTCCTCCTGCCTCGGCCTCCCAAAGTGCTGGGACTACAGGTGTGAGCCACTGTGCCCAGCCTTTGTCTCTTTCCCTCGGTCTCTCTGTGTCTCCCTTGCGTGTCTCTTCTCCAGTGTCCCTCTCTCATTTTCCTCTCCCCTTACTTTCTCTTTCTACCCCCTCCCCCTTCTGTTTCTCTCTCTCTTTCTTCCAAAAATATAAGTTGAGAACATAATTGGTGACAGGCACTGTTATGGGAACTGTGACAGGGTGGGGGTGGGGGACTGGAGTCCCTGCACATATTAAAGATGAAAGAATGAGGTTCCAGGGCTGGGCGCGATGACTCATGCCTGTAATCCCAGCACTTGGGACTACCGAGGTGGGCAGATCATTTGAGGTCAGGAGTGTGAGACCAGCCTGAGCAACATGGTGAAACCCTGTCTCTACAAAAAAATATGAAAAATGAGCCAGGTGTGGTGGTACATGCTGTAATCCCAGCTACTCAGGAGGCGGAGGCGTGAGAATTGCTTGAACCTGGGAGGCAGAGGTTGGTGTGAGCTGAGATCTCGGTGCTGCACTCCAGCCTGGAAGATAGCCTTCGACCCTGCCTCAAAAAAAAAAAAAAAAAAAAAGCGAAAGCTTTAAAGCAGAGAAAAGGGAAGGCTTCAGATATGCCCTGATCAAAGGCTGCTGGCGTTGGGAGGCAGCCAGGGAGCTGACCAGAAGGAGGCTCTTGGAGGGCTGTTTAGACAAACATTGGCTTTCTCTGCTTGGTACTAAGTTGAAATCAAGGTTGGGGGGGGTGGGCACAAAAATTAGGGAAGCTATGAGTGATGGATCCAGCCCTGGCCATTTGAGGCTGATGGCTGCAGAGGCTCTGACTTGCTTTCCTGGACTGATGACTGCAGAAATTTTGTGGTCTGGGTTCTTTTTTAATTAATTCGTTGTAGAGGCCAGGTGAGGTGGTTCACGCCTTTAATCCCAGCACTTTTGGGAGGCCAAGGCGGGCGGACCACCTGAGGTCAGGAGTTTGAGACGAGCCTGGCCAACATGATGAAACCCCGTCTCTACTAAAATTACAAAAATTAGCTGGGCGTGATGGCACGTGACTGTAATCCCAGCTACTCCGGAGGCTGGGGAAAGAGAATTGTTTGAACCCAGGAGGTGGAGGTTGCAGTGAGCCGAGATCGCACCACTGCACTCCATCCTGGACAACAGAGCAAGACTCTGTCTCCAAAAAAAAAGAAAGAAAAAGAATGGTTTCCTAGCACCTTGTGAGATGGGCCTCACATCAAATCCTGTCTTCCTCCCTCTCATCACCTTCTATCCTAGTACTTCCCCACCGTGACAATAATAAGAATCATCTGCGGAGCTGTTAAAACCCAGACTCCGAGACCAGACAGGGGCGTGATCCCAGGTGTGAGCATGATTTCTCTGGGGTTGCATTTAACAAAGTTCAAAACCCAGGAGGTACAATCAAAACCTGAGCCATCCGGAGACTCAAGCCTTCTTAGAAGAGATTAAAAAGAGGAATTCAGGCTGGGCACAGTGGCTCTCGCCCTTAATGCCAGCACTTTGGGAGGCTGAGGCAGGAGTATGGCTTGAGCCCAGGAGTTGGAGACCAGCCTGGCCAACATGGTGAGACCCACACCTCTACTAAAAAAAAAAAAAAAAAAAAGAGCAAGAGAAAGGAGAAGTTCCAAGAGAAAGTTCCCAGAGGAAACAGGAGGGAGAAGGCTGAGCGCTGTACCCAGCCAGGTAGGGTGTGAGTCTGTGAACCACAGTCTGGGGAGCTGGGTATGGGACACCAAGCCCAGCCCAGGGGTGTGACTGTGCAGAGAAGCCAACGCTGGCCCTGCACCTGGCCTCCTCCCTGGCTGAACTGTTGACTGAAGCCCACCCCCATGTCCCCACTGTTCCTGGTCTCCATCTCCTCACCTGATGAGTGGGTGGGGACGGTAATTCCCCTAGGGTGTGGCTTTTCTCAGTATTGTTATGTGATTTTACAAAATGTGCTCTCTGATGTCATCTCCGTCTCCCTAGAATGAATCATTATTTTATCTTTTTTTTTTTTTTTTTTTTTGAGAGGGGGTTTCACTCAGGGGGCCCAGGCTGGAGTGCAGTGGTGCAATCACGGCTCACTGTAACCTCCACCTCCTCAGTTCAAACGATTCTCCCACCTCAGTCCCAAGGCCAGGCGCAGTGGCTCACACCTGTAATCCCAGCACTTTCGGAGGCCAAGGTGGGCGGATCAGTTGGGGTCAGGAGTTTGAGACCAGCCTGGCCAACGTGGTGAAAGTCCATCTTTACTAACAATACAAAAATTAGCCGGGTGTGGTGGCAGGTGCCTGTAATCCCAGCTACTGGGGAGGCTGAGGCAGAAGAATTGCTTGAAGCCGGGAGGTGGAGGTTGCAGTGAGCCAAGATCGTGCCAGTGTACTTGAGCGGGGGAAAAAGGGAAAATGTTTCTTAAAAAAAAAAAAAAAAAAACCTAAAATAAAATAAAAATAAATAAAATAATGAGGCGGCCAGGTGCAGTGGCTCACACCCGTAATCCCAGCACTTGGGAGGCTGAGGCGGGTGGATCACGAGGTCAAGATCGAGACCATCCTGGCTAACATGGTGAAACCCTATCTCTACTAAAAATACAAAAATTAGCTGGACGTGGTGGCAGGTGCCTGTAGTCCCAGCTACTTGGGAGGCTGAGGCAGGAGAATTGCTTGAACCCGAGTGGTGGAGGTTGCAGTGAGCCGAGATTGTGCCACTGCACTCCAGCCTGGCAGAGTAAGACTCTCTCAAAAAAAATAAAAAATAAAAAAAAAATAATAAACATGAGCCACAACATCCCTTTGTCCTACAGGACTCTGTTGTGCCACCCACAGTTGCCAAAGACCCCTACCTGCCTTGTCTATGAAGCCCATCCTGGTGATGCCCTGAACGCCTTTGATTCTATGGGTACTAGGGTGAATACAGCATCCAAGTTCCTGAATTCTTCCAGTGAGTATAACCTGCCCTGGCTCAGTCCTCTTCTTTGCCAAGAACCCAATCCCTCAAACTTCCCTGAATGACAGGGTACTCTCAGTGTGACTGCTCTAGAGAGTGGGGCTCTGAGTGGGGCTCAAAGTTTAATCTCCAGGGTTGGCAACATTTCATGGAAAGAGTCACACAATGAATATTTTATTTTATTATTTATTTATTTTTTTTAAAGATGGGGTTTCATCATAATGGCCAGGCTGGTCTTGAACTCTTGACCTCAGGTGATCCACCCACCTCGGCCTCCCAAAGTGCTAGGATTACAGGCGTGAGCCACCGAGCCCAGCCATAGTGAATATTTTAAGCATTTCCTGTCAGGTACAGTTTGTCACATATTCTTGCCCTGGTCTTCCTCTTGCCCTGGTCTTTTTCTTTTTTTTAGAGACAGGGTCTGGCTGTGTCACCCAGGCTGGAATGCAGAGACGCGGTCATAGCTCACTGCAGCACAAACTTCCCAGGCTCAGGTGTTCCTCCTACCTCGTCCTTCCTAGCAGCTAGGACCACAGGTACATGCCACCATGCATGGCTAATTTTTATTTTTGCTTTTTGAGACTGGTCTTGCTCTGTCACCCAGGCTGGAATGCAGTGACACCATCACAGCTCGCTGCAGCCTTGACAAGCTGGCTCCTCCAAGCAATCTCCACATCACCCTCCTGAGTAGCTTGGACCTTCGGCATGTACCACCATGCCTAGCCATTTATTGTTTGTGGGGGGGGGTCTCCCTATGTGGCCCAGGGTGGTCTCAAACTCCTGGCCTCAAGTGATCTGCCTGCCTTGGCCTCCCAGAATGCTAGCATCATGGGCATGAGCCCCTGTGCCTGGTCTGGTCTTCATCCTCCTAGTCCTTGATCTGTCCTCCTTCTAGTGTCCCTCCTCTTCATCACCCTCTCCCCCTTGTTGGGGCTCGAAAACTGATACCCCTAAATACAGCACATTAAAGGAGGCTTAAGGGCCCAGTGCAGTGGCTCACACCTGTAATCCCAGCACTTTGAAGGGCCGAGGCAGGCAGACCACTTGAGGTCAGGAGTTCGAGACCAGCCTGGCCAACATGTGAAACCCTCTCTCTACTAAAAGCACACACTCAAAAAAAAAAAAAAAGGCCAGCTGCAGTGGCTCATGCCTGCAATCTCAGCACTTTGGGAGGGCGAGGCAGGTGGATGATGAGATCAGGAGATTGAGACCATCCTGGCCAACACGGTGAAATCCTGTCCCTACTAAAAATACAAAAAATTAGCTGGGTGTGGTGGCGCGCAGGTGTAGTCCCTCCGGACTACAGCTACTTGGGAGGCAGAGGCAGGAGAATCGATTGAACCCGGGAGGCAAAGGTTGCAGTAAGCTGAGATCTCACTACTGCACTCCAGCCTGGTGACAGAGCGGGGCTTTGTCTCAAAAAAAGAGCCAGGTGTGGAGGCTCACGCCTGTAATCCCAGCACTTTGGGGGGCCAAGGTGGGAGGATCATGAGGTCAGGAGTTTGAGACCAGTCTGACCAACATGCTGAAACCCTGTCTCTACAAAAATACAAACCTTAGCCGGGCATGATGGTGGGCACCTGGAATCCCAGCGACTCGGGAGGCTGAGGCAGGAGAAATGCTTGAACCTGGGAGGCAGAGGTGGCGCTGAGCTGAGACCCCACCACTGCACTCCAGCCTGGGCGGCAGAGCGAGACTCCATCTCGAAAAACAAAACAAATAAAATGATAGGTGTTGTGGCACACGCCTATAGTCCCAGCTACTTGGGAGGCTGAGGGAGGAGAATCTGGGAAATGGAGGTGGCAGTGAGCCAAGATAAGGCGCGGCCCTCCAGCCTGGTCAACAGAGTGAGACTCTGTCTCCAAGAAAAATAATAAATTGGTCTTATAAGGGGTTAATAAATAAATGAGGGAGTCTCAAGGTTTCTGACCTCCCCCCATCATCTCTCCCAAATCGCAGGCCTTTGTCTGCCTAAGATCCAGACCTGCCAAAGGGAATAGTTGTTTTTACTTCTCCTCCCTGTGAGACAAAGAATGTAACCACACCTGAACAGATCCCATCACTGTCAATGGGAATGATTTCCAGGACCCATTCATTCTCCCTAGTAATCCTCTATTGCCCTCAAAGGAATTCCTCAACCTCCCTCCCATAATCCATTTGCAAGGAGAACATATGAGCTCCAGGACCCCCTTGGGGGGCGGACAATCGCTATGGCTCTCCCCATGCTCAGGTTAAATACATTTGTAAGCCTTTTCTCCTGTTAATCTGCCTCCTATCATTCATTTTCAGCAAACTTTGAGAGGGCCAAAAGCAGCCTTCACCTTGGCCACAACACCCTCCACACTGTCTGCTTCTCCTCCTCCCCCACCATGTATTCCCCACTCCTTGGGTCCCCTGCTTCATGTCAGCCTCCTCATTCTCTGCTTTTACAACCCTTTTACAAGTATAGGCCCAGCACTTTGGGTGGAGTTCATGTCAGGAGTTAGAGACCAGCCTGGCCAACATGATGAAACTCCATCCCTACTAAAAATAAAAATTAGCTGGGCATGATAGCAGGCGCCTGTCCTCCCAGCTACTCGGGAGGCTGAGGCAGAAGAATTGCTTGAACCCAGGGGGCAGAGGTTACAGTGAGCTGAAATTGTGCCACTCCACTCCAGCCTGGTGACAGAGCAAGACTCCGTCTCAAAAAGATAAATAAATTAAATAAATAGGCTGGGTGAGGTGGCTCTCGCCTGTAATCCCTAGACTTTGGGAGGCCAAGGTTAGGATTTCAAGACCAGCCTGGCCAACATGGTGAAACCCTGTTTCTACTAAAAAAAATCATCTGGGCATGGTGGCGGGCACCTGTAATCCCGACTACTCGGGAGGCTGAGGCAGGAGAATTGCTTGAAAATGGGAGGCGGAGGTTGCGGTGAGCTGAGATTGCGCCATTGCACTCCAGCCTGGAAGACAGAGGGAGGCTCTATCTCAAAAAACAATTTAAAAAATGTAAAACTTTAAAATAAATTTTTAAAAAATGCCAGCTAGTACACATTTCCTACCTCCCTTTTTTTTTTTTTTTTTTTTTTTTTTTGAGATGGAGTTTCGCTCTTGTCTCCCAGGCTGCAGTGCAATGGCACGATCTCTGCTCAATGCAATCTCCACCTCCCTGGTTCAAGCGATTCTCCTGCCTCAGCTTCCCAAGTGGCTGGGATTACAGGCACCCACCACCACGCCCAGCTAATTTTTTGTATTTTTAGTAGAGAGGGCATTTCACCATGTTGACCAGGCTGGTGTTGAACTCCTGACCTCAGGTGATCCATTTGCCTTGGCCTCCCAAAGTGCTGGGATTACTGGCATGAGCCACCGAGCCTGGCCCTTTCTTTCTTTTGAGATGGTGTTTCTCTGTCACTTAGACTGGAGTGCAATGGTGTGGGGATCTTGGCTCTCTGCAATCTTAACTTATGCTTGAAACATCCTTCTGCCTCAGCTTCCTAAGTAGCTGGGATTACAGGCACAAACCACTAATCCTAATTTTTGTATTTTTTGTAGAGACAGGGTTTTGCCATGTTCTCCAGGCTGGTCTCAAAGCAAATGCTGCAATTACAGGCATGAGCCACTGCTCCCAGCACAGATTTTTGTTCTCATTTATATTTCCACAAACCTCCAAAAATAAAAATAAAAAAGCCCCAAAAGGTGCCTAGGTCAGTCACTGCCCGCTAGTAAATAAGTCAGCATCTCTGCACAGATCAAAGCGATTTTCCTTCCCATAGAGCCTCTCGCAGGAAAGAGAGCTCTGACGTCCCATCTGTTCCCCAACCCTGCTAGGGTGCCCCTATGTGTGGATGGCATTGTTTTATAACCCATTGTTTCACCCTCTGCAGCCATCCTTCCTGGAACATAAGTGAAGGCAGGAGTCGGGGATTGGTCTGCTAACTGGGTATAGAGAAAACAGATGGGAAAGCTATTTTTGGTGAGGGCTCTTCTCTTCTGGGAAAAATGTGGCCTCTCCTAAGGGACCCTATCCTGTTCAATCACCCTGATTCCCTTTATTTATTTATATATTTATTTTTTTGAGATGGAGTCTTGCTGTGTTGCACAGGCTGGAGTGCAGTGGTGCAATCTCAGCCCACTGCAACCTCTGTCTTCCAGGTTCAAGTGATTCTCCTGCCTCAGTTTCCTGAGTAGCTGGGACTACAGGCACACACCACCATGCCCTGCCAATTTTCGTATTTTTAGTAGAGACAGGGTTTTGACACCTCGGCCAGGCTGGTCTCGAATTCCTGCCCTTAGGTGATCCTTCCACATCAGTCTCCCAAAGTGCTGGGATTACAAGCAGAAGCCATCGCACCTTGCCTCTCACATTTTCCCTCTTCCCAGATTTGGTTCAAGAATTTAAGAGCGGCCGGGCGCGGTGGCTCAAGCCTGTAATCCCAGCACTTTGGGAGGCCGAGGCGGGTGGATCACGAGGTCAAGAGATCGAGACCATCCTGGTCAACATGGTGAAACCCCGTCTCTACTAAAAATACAAAAAAATTAGCTGGGCATGGTGGTGCGTGCCTGTAATCCCAGCTACTCAGGAGGCTGAGGCAGGAGAATTGCCTGAACCCAGGAGGCGGAGGTTGCGGTGAGCCGAGATCGCGCCATTGCACTCCAGCCTGGGTAGCATGAGTGAAACTCCGTCTCAAAAAAAAAAAAAAAAAAAAAAGAATTTAAGAGCGGCCGGGCACGGTGGCTCACGCCTGTAATCCTAGCACTTTGGGAGGCCGAGGTGGGTGGATCACCTGAGGTCAGGAGTTCAAGACCAGCCTCGCCATCATGGTGAAACCCCATCTTTTAAAAAGAAAAAAAAAAAAAAATTTAAGAGCTAGGCCATGTGCAGTGGCTCATGCCTGTTATCCCAGCACTTTGAGACGCCAAGGCAGGTGGCTTGCTTGAACTGAAGAGTTCCAGACCACCCTGGGCAACATGGTGAGATCCTTGACTTACAAAAGTCCGCCAGGTGTGGTGGCATGTGTCGGTGGTACCCGCTATTCAGGACACTGAGGCAGGGGGATCGCTTGAGCCTGTGAGGTGAAGACTGCAGTGAGCCAAGATGGAGGCACAACACTTCAGCTTGAGCAACAGAGCAAGACCCTGCCTCAAAAAAGAAAAAAGAAGAGAAAACAAAACAAAACAAAAAAAGAAACAAAACGCTAACACTGGAGAGCCAGAGCAGGAACCAGTTCCCAAACTCCAAACCTAAGACATGAGTCACCCTGATAGCTTTGCCTGCCTGTGATCCCTCTATGCCTGTGATTCTTACGGAACAAGGCGCTTCGAGCATCCTCGCTGCTCCCGTGCCCTTGATCCCATCCCTCTTCTTGTCTCCACAGCCCCCCAAGCGGGGACATTCGCCCACCTTCTCACCTGGGACACCCTGGGCATGGATCTCCCCATCTGGAGAGCTACGTGTGCTCTCGGGGTCTCCACACCCCTCCACATCCCTATCCCCTGCAAAGCGGGCCTCTTTACCTGCAAAGCCCCCAGCGCAGCCTCCCCCCTCCACCAGACCCCGATGCCAGGCTTGCTTCCCGCCTCCTGCCTGGAACGCAGCTGCCCGCGCATCCCCCATGCCTTCCCAAGCCCCCGGCGCGCTCCACGCCCTCCCGCCTGACCCCTGTTTCCGCCGCCTGCGTCTCCACTCCCCCAACGCCGCCACGCCCTGGACGGAGGTCTCTGGGGCTGCGCGCCAGCTGCGCGTCCCTGCGGAGTTCCCGTGCGCCACGAGGCTCGATGGCGCGCGCCTCCGACCCGTCCACTCCGGGCGCGGCGACACCTTTCTTTGCCACCTGGAACCAACACCACCTTGGTAACCTTTTGAGGGATCAGAACTTGTTTCGTTGGAATACGGCACAATTTTGCGTTTTTCTGCCGTCTCTATTCCGACTTCAGAATTCTGGTGTCCAGCCCGGCAACCCTCTTCCGGTGCCAGCGCGGCAAGTCGGTACGTTTCCCCCGCGATGCCCCCCGGGTGCCCGGGTAGAGGGATGGAGCTCTCCCCTCTCCACAGCCCCCTGGTTAACTGGTTTCCCTTTCGCCCCGGGCCTGGAAGTATCGCGCCCCTCCCATCCCCCCCAAGAAAGCTCTTCAGGCTACAGCCCCTTTCCCAGCCGGGAAGTCCAGTGCCCGTCCGGCCCGCTAGACCTGGGGAGCAGCGGCATCGGAACCCCCATTAAGAGGGGTCCAGGCCGGGGCACTGGCTCGCGCCTGTAATCCCAGCGCTTTGGGAGGCCGAGGCGGATGGCTCACCTGAGGTCAGGAGTTTAGAGACCATCCTGGCCAACATGGCGAATGCCACCTCTACGAAAAATACAAAAATTAGCAGGGCGTGGTGGCGGGCGCTTGGTAATCCCAGTTATTCGGGAGGTTGAGGCGGGAGAATCGCTTGAACCCGGGAGCCGGAGGTTCTGGTGAGCTGAGATTGTGCCGCTGCACTCCAGCCTGGGCGGCAGAGCGAGACTCTGTCTTGGGGGAAAAAAAGGGTGGTCCAGGCCGGGCGCCGTGGCTCGGGCCTGCAATCCCAGCACTTGGGGAGGCCGAGGCGGGCGGATCACCTGAGATTGGGAGTTCTAGACCAGCCTGACCGACAAGGAGAAACCCTGGCTCTACCAAAAATACAAAATTAGCCAGGCGTGATGGCGGATGCCTGTGATTCCAGCTACTTGAAAGGGTAAGGCAGGAGAATCGCTTGAACCCGGGAGGCAGAGGTTGCGGTGAACCGAGATTGTGTGGTGAGCTGATTTTCTTGGGGAAGGAAAAAAAGTGTGGTCCAGGCCGGGCGCGGTGGCTCGGGCCTGCAATCCCAGAACTTTGGGAGGCCAAGTCAGGCGGATCACCTGAGGTCGGGAGTTCTAGGCCAGCCTGACCAACATGGGGAAACCCAGTCTCTATTAAAAATACAGATTTAGCCGGGTGAGGTGGTGGGTGCCCGTGATCCCAGCTACTTGAAAGGGTGAGGCAGGAGAATCGCTTGAACTCGGGCGGCGGAGGATGCATTGTGCCGAGATTTTGCGGCTGGGCAGAGCCAGACGCTGGCTTGGGGGGGAAAGGGTAGTCCAAAATGGGCGCTGTGGCTCGGGCCTGCAATCCCAGAACTTTGGGAGGCTGCAGCAGGCGGATCACCTGAGGTTGGGGGTTCTAGACCAGCCTGACCAACATGGAGAAACCTCGGCTCTACTAAAAATACAAAATTAGCTGGGCATGACGCAGCTGCCTGTGATCCCAGCTACTTGAAAGGGTGAGGCAGAAAAATCGCTTGAACCCGGGAGGCAGAGGCTGAAGTGTGCCGAGATTGTGCAATTGCTCTCCAGCCTGGGCGGCAGAGACACCATCTTAGGGGGAGGGGGAAGGGTGGTCCAGGCCAGGAGCACGGTGGCTTGGGCCTGCAATCCCAGCAATTTGGGAGGCCAAGGCGGATGATCACCTGAAGTCGGGAGTTCTAGACCAGCCTGACCAACATGTTGATCCTGGTCTCTACTAAAAATTACAAAATTAGCCGGGCTTGAAAGGGTGAGACAGGAGAATTGCTTGAACCTGGGAGGCAGAGGTGTCCGTGGGCCGACATTGTGCTGCTGCACTCCAGCCTGGGTGGCAGAGCAAGACGCCATCTTGAGAGAGAGAGGAAAAAAAAGGGTGGGCCAGGCTGGGCGCGGTGGCTCGGGCCTGAAATCTCAGTACTTTGGGAGGCTGAGGCGGGCAATCACCTGAGGTTGGGAATTCTAGACCAGCCCGACCAGATGCAGAAAACCCATCTCTACTAAAAATACAGAATTAGCCAGGTGTGCTGGTGCATGCCTGTAATCCCAGCTACTCGGGAGACTGAGGCATGACTGAGGCATGAGAATTGCTTGAACCCGGGAGGTGGAGGTTGCGGTTAGCCGAGATTGTGCCACTGCACTCCAGCCTGGGTGGCAGAGCAAGAGGCCGACTTGGAAAAAAAATAAAAAGGGTGGTCCAGGTCTGGAGCACGGTGGCTTGGGCCTGCAATCCCAGCACTGTGGGAGGCAGAGTCGGGCGATCACCTGGGGTCAGGAGTTCTAGACCAGCCTGGCCAACATGAAGAAACCCCGTCTCTAATACAAACACAAAATTAGCAGTGCGTGGTGGCGGCTGCCTGCCCAGCTACTTGAAAGGGTGAGGCAGGAGAATTGCTTGAACCCAGGTGGTGGAGGTTGCAGTGTGCTGAGATTGTGCCACTGCTCTCCAGCCTGGGCCGCAGAGCAAGATGCCATTTTGGGGGGGTGGTGGTGAAAAAGGGTGGTCCAGGCCGGGAGCACAGTGGCTTGGGCCTGCAATCCCAGCCGTGGGAGGCTGTAAAATGCCGCTGTATTATCGCTTGAGCCCAGAAGTTTGAGAGCATTCTGCGCAAATGTAGTGAGACCCCTGTGTTTGTTTTTGAGACCCCTGTGTTGAAGCAAACTAAATATGGCCTGAGAAGGACTCCGTAATACTATGTTTGGGTCCTTATGAATGAACTGCAACCTAACTTAAGGTACAAAAGATTGAAAACCTAATGTAGGCCGGGCACGTGGGCACATGGGCACGTGGGCACATGGCTCTGGGTGGCAGAGCCAGTCGCCATCTTGGGGGGGGCAGGGGGAAGGGGAGAAGGATGGTCCAGTCCAGGAGCACGTGGCTCAGGCCTGCAATCCCAGCTCTGTGGGAGGCTGCGGCAGGATTATCACTTGAGCCCAGGAGTTAGAGACTGACCTGGGTAATATAGTGAGACCCCTGTGTTTGTTTTTTGAGACCCCTGTGTTAAAGCAAACTAAATATGGCCTGAGAAGGACTCCTAATGCTATATTTGAGTCAGTCCTTGTGGATGAAGTGCAGCCTAACTTAGTAAGTACAAAAGATTAAAAGCCTAACTTAGGCTGGGTGTGGTGGTTCGGGCCTATAATCCCAGCACTTGGGGAGGCCAAGGCAGGGGGATCACCTGAGTTCGGGAGTTCAAGACCAGCCTGACCAACATGGTGAAACCCATCTCTAGTAAAAACAGAAAATTAGCTGGGAATAGTGGCTGGTGCATGTAGTCCCAGCTACTGGGGAGGGTGAGGCAGGAGCGGAGGTTGCCGTGAGCCAAGATTATGCCACTGCTCTCTAGAGCGAGACACTAGAGGTGGGGGGGGGGGAGGATGATCCAGGCTGGGAGCACGTGGCTCGGGCCTGCAATCCCAGCATTGTGGGAGGCTGTGGCAAGATTATGGCATGAACCCAGGAGTTAGAGACCGACCTGGGCAGTATAGTGAGACCCCTGTGTTAAAGCAAACTAAATATGGCCTGAGAAAGACTCTGTAATTTTACATTTGAGTCCTTGTGGATGAACTGCAACCTAACTCAAGGTACAAAAGATTGAAAACCTAACTTAGCGCCGGGCGCGGTGGCTCAAGCCTGTAATCCCAGCACTTTGGGAGGCCGAGGCGGGTGGATTACGAGGTCAAAAGATCGAGACCATCCTGGTCAACGTGGTGAAACCCCGTCTCTACTAAAAATACAAAAAATTAGCTGGGCATGGTGGCGCGTGCCTGTAATCCCAGCTACTCAGGAGGCTGAGGCAGGAGAATTGCCTGAACCCAGGAGGCGGAGGTTGCGGTGAGCCGAGATCGCGCCATTGCACTCCAGCCTGGGTAGCATGAGTGAAACTCCGTCTCAAAAAAAAAAAAAAATAGAAAACCTAACTTAGGCCGGCATGGTGGCTCACACCTGTAATCCCAGCACTTTGGGAGGCTGAGGTAGGTGGATCACCTGAGGCCGGGAGTTTGAGACCAGCCTGACCAACATGGTGAAACCATGTCTCTACTAAAAATACAGAATTAGCCGGGAGTGGTGGCTAGTGCCTGTAGTCCCAGCTACTTGGGAAGCTGAGGCAGGAGAATCGCTTGAACTCCGGAGGCGGAGGTTGCAGTGAGCCGAGATTGTGCTGCTGCACTCTAGTTTGGGCGGCAGAGCGAGACTCCATTTTGGGGAAAAAAAAAAAAAAAAAAAAAAGGGTGGTCTAGGCTGGGCACGTGGCAGGGGTCTGCAATCCCAGCACATTGAGAGGCCAAGGCAGGGGGATCACCTGCGGTTGGGAGTTCTAGACCAGCCTGCCCAACATAGAGAAATCCCATCTCTACTAAAAATACAAAATTAACCGGGCATGGTGGCTGGTGCCTGTAGCTCCAGCTACTCGGGAGGGTGAGGCGGGAAAATCACTTGAACCCGGAAGACAGAGGTTGCAGTGAGCCGAATTCGCGCCATTTCACTCCAGCCCGGGCACCAGGGGCAAAATTCCATCAAAAAAAAAAATAACAAAAAAAAACCTAAGTAGGTATTAGGTACCTGTAACCGCCACTTAGTGTTAGCCAATCCCAGCAGTTGTACTTCATCCACTCACAGGCCGCTGAGCCCTCAAACTTTGTCCAAAAAAGGCAAACGCTGAGCAGTAACCAATGAGCTCTTTCTGTACCTCACTTCCGATTTCTGTATGTCACCGCCTTTTCTGGCCCATAAATTTGTTCTGACTACGAGGCACCCCAGTAGTCCGTCTGAATCTGCTGTGATGCTCGGAGCTGCCTGATTTGCGAATGGTTCATTGTTCAGCTAAACTCCTTTAAATTTATTTTATGTATTCTATTTTTACTTATTTTGTTTTTTATTTTATTTTACTTTATTCTTATGTATTTATATATTTTTGAGATGGAGTCTCGCTCTGTGGTCCAGGCTGGAGTGCAAAGGCGCAATCTCTGCTCACTGCAACCTCCGCCTCCTGAGTTCAAGTGGTTCTCCTGTCTCAGCCTCCCTAGTAGCTGGGATTACAGGCACCTGCCACTATGCCTGGCTAATTTTTTGTGGTTTTGGTGGAGACTGGGTTTCACCATGTTGACCAGGCTGGTCTCGAACTCCTGGCCTCAAGTGATCTGTCTGCCTCGGCCTCCCAAAGTGCTGGGATTACAGGCGTGAACTACTGTGACTGGCCCCCTTTAAATTTAATTTGGCTAAAGTTTTTCTTTTAACAGATGATGTCAGAAGCGGGGTCCAAAGGAGAGCTTCTAGCGACCCTCAGGAGTGCTGAGTGACCATGCCAGGTTCCTGCAGGACCCACTTGTGTCCACTGACCTCTCAGAGTGGCTGGGAATTGTGGGTAAGTTCCTTCTCGGATTTCGGAGCTCCACGGATTAGTGTTTTGAGCTCTCCGAGTTTCATTGAGCACATTTCTGATCCAAACCGGGTTTGGAAGTTAGGACAGAAACTGGACTGGTTCTGGGAATGGATTTGACCTGGTAATGAGGTGGCTTGGATCCAGTTAGAGACCTCTTATATCTGACTGGGTCAGAAAGAAACTAGTAGCAAATGGCAAAATTGCAGGGGATGTGAATTTTGGCTTTTAAAAATTAACAGGGATGTTTGTGTTGCACCCCTTGTTTCATTGTTCTTGTGCACTTACACAGTAAAAAAAATTACTAAGTTAATCAAGGGAACCTGAGAGTAACTCCAATATTTTCGGCAAAAATGGGATCCTTCATTTCTCAAAACCTGAGTTACTTCTAGCTTATACATTAGGCATGGGAAGGAGCCAAGTGTTACAGAAATGGCAAAATCCAGCCGGGCGCAGTGGCTCATGCCTGTAATCCGAGCATTCTGGGAGCTGAGGCAGTTGGATCACCTGAGCCCAGGAGTTTGAGACCAGCTTGGCCAACATGGTGAAACCCTGTCTCTGCTAAAAATTCAAGAATTAGTGGGGCATGGTAGCGTGTGCCTGTAGTTCCAGCTACTTGGGAGACTGAGGCACGAGAATTACTTGAACCCAGGAGGCAGAGGTTGCAGTGAGTGGAGATCACATCACTGTACTCCAGCCTGGGTGACAGAGCAAGACTCTGTCTCAAAAAGTAAAAATAAAAATGGCTGGGCTTCGTGGCTCATGCCTGTAATCCCAGCACTTTGGGAGGCTGAGGCATCACCTGAGGTCAGGAGTTCGAGACCCACCTGGCCAACATGGTGAAACACAGTCTCTACTAAAAATACAAAAAATTAGCCAGGCATGGTGGCGCACACCTGTAATCCCAGCTGCTTGGGAGGCTGAGGCGTGAGAAGGGCCTGAACCTGGGAGGCGGAGTTTGCAGTGAGGGGAGATTGCGCCATTGCTCTCCAGCCTGGCAGCAAGAGCCAAACATGGTCTCAAAAAAATAAATTAATGAATAAAATAGAAATGAAGGATCCCCAGAGTTAAATCTGTTAATCTTACAGCTTAGTTACTCTACTGATCCAAAGGAAACAGATTACAGCACCAATTGGTTGACTTTGGATAAGTAATGGGGTCCATTTTAACCTGAGTAAGGGATGGGATTGGGTTAGAGGCCCTCCCATCAGTCCTGTCCCCCTTGGTTAACAATGGGTTAAAGATAACAGGGCTCAACTAGAGGTAAGTTTGAGCCTTGCAAGTTCCATATTGGGTGCTAAGCAGAGAGGCCAGTATCTGTGTTTTGTCACGTATTATGCTTTGGCGCCAGAATGAAAAATGTTAATTGGCTTACCCCATGCAATGCGTTGGGCTTCACATTGCAAAACTGAGAGGCTTTTGCCTGAGGCTCCATCAAACAACAAAAAAAATTCCTTTATGATGCGGCAGGCTTGGCCCCCAGGGTTCTTAAATGGCAGCTGGGGTCACTAGGAGCACTCGGGCAAAGGGAACCCAGAAACCTGGTATTGCTGGCAAAAGGTAAAGGATTTCTTACCAGTTAGACTCTGGCCTCTCTGTCTCTGTGCATACTGGTTAAATGAATGATAAAAATCACTGTTTATCTCATGTTCTGATTAATACAAAAAGAAATTCTGAGACTGGTCTTAAGCTGTAATTCATCTGGTGTGCTTTGTGTGTCTCTGTGTATTCTGTCACAAAGAGGGTACCTTGAGGTAAAATGCATGCCTAGCACCCAGTAAGCCTGCTGTTGAAGATGACCCAGCAGACTGGTCAATCATGGCCTTGGAAGCTTAACCTCCTGTGGCCATGCTTTCTCTTTTCACAATGGTGGCTCAGGTTCAGTGTTCAATTCCTGGTTTACTCAATGAGTACTTTCTGGAGTGACCTTTACCATGTGTTGATTCTCTTCCCCTCTCCATTATGGAACACAGAAATATGGGCTGTTTGGCCTAGCCAAGGTTGGGTAATAAAAGATTTAAAAGGACTTTTTAAAACGAGTGCTATTGTTAAAACTCAGGTACATTAAAAGTGGGTATTTGGCTGGGCCTCATGGCTTATGCCTGTAATGCATGTGGGGAGGCTCAGGTAGGCGGGTCACTTGAGGTCAGGAATTTGAGACAAGCCTGGGCAACATGGTAAAACTCTTTAAAAGAAAAATTGCCTGGGCAATTTTTCCAGGGCACACGCCTGGAATCCCAGCTACTCGGGAAGCTGAGGCGGGAAAA
>NW_022437173.1:107514-108210 GCF_009761245.1 Sapajus apella | reverse complement strand
TGAAAAAAAAATTGCCTGGGCATGTTGGTGCATGCCTGGAATCCCAGCTACTTGGGAAGCTGAGGCGGGAAAATCGCTTGAGCCCGGGAGGCAAAGGTGCAGTGAGCCAAGATGGCGCCACTGCACTCTAGCCCGGGCAACAAAACAAGACTCCATTTCAAAAAATAAAATAAAATAAAAGTGTATATTCAGATTCTAATAGCCTGGGACTCCTTGGGTAAAACAGGAGACACTAGAGATGCCCTTTTGGAAAACAAAAAACAAAAAACCTGTTTTCCTCAGGGAACCCCAGGATTTGGAAATGGATAGATTCACTGTCAAAATCTACTTTTTGGGACCCAAGATCTGATAAAAAATGGGATCCTTAATTATTGGAGATCTGTTTTTTGTTGTTGTTGTTGTTTTGTTTGTTTTTGTTTTTTTTTGGAGATGGAGTTTCACTCTTGTTGCCCAGGCTGGAGTGCAAAGGTGTGATCTCCACTTACCGCAGCCTCCGCCTCCGAGGTTCAAGCACTTCTCCTGCCTCAGCCTCCTAAGTAGCTGGGATTACAGGCATATGCCACAACACCTGGCTAATTTTGCATTTTTAGTAGAGACCGTGTTTTCACCATGTTGGCCAGGTGGGTCTCGAACTGCTGAACTCTGGTGATCTGCCCACCTTGGCCTTCCAAAGTGCTGGGATTACAGGCATGAGCC
>NW_022437173.1:105204-107414 GCF_009761245.1 Sapajus apella | reverse complement strand
TTTAAGACAGAGTTTCACTCTGTCATCCAGGCTGGAGTAGTGCAATGGCATGATCTCAGCTCACTGCAACCTCTGCCTCCTGCCTTAGCCTCCTGAGTAGCTGTGAGTACAGGGGCGCACCATCACACCCAGATAATTTTGTATTTTTAGTAGAGATGGAGTTTCACCACGTTGGTCAGGCTGGTCTGGAACTGCTGGCCTTGCGATCTGGCCATCTCAGCCTCCCAAAGTGCTGGGATTACAGGTGTGAGCCACCACGCCCAGCTGGCTATCTGTTTGCCTTTCTGCTGTGCCCACTTATTATATTGGGCCCTAGAAACTATATGCTTTCCTGGTCCTGTTTTTTCTTTTCTTTTTTTTTTTTTTTTTTTGAGACGGAGTTTTCGCTCTTGTTACCCAGGCTGGAGTGTAATGGCGTGATCTCGGCTCACTGCAACCTCCGCCTCCTGGGTTCAGGCAATTCTCCTGCCTCAGCCTCCTGAGTAGCTGGGATTACAGGCACGCACCACCATGCCCAGCTAATTTTTTGTATTTTTAGTAGAGACGGGGTTTCACCATGTTGACCAGGATGGTCTCGATCTCTTGACCTCGTGATCCACCCGCCTCGGCCTCCCAAAGTGCTAGGATTACAGGCTTGAACCACCGCGCCCGGCCCCCCCCGGTCCTGTTTTTTCAAGGATTCCACCCTAAAGCCAGCAAGTTCAAATAAATCAATACTTAAATCAAATATTTTGAAAGAAAAATAAAAACTAATGCCTTTTAGTTTATATATCTGTGGGAAATAAAAAGTTTTAGAGATTATTGGCAAAAATGAAGACATTTAGTCTAAATTGGGCAGGTCAGATATTAGGTTTATTAGATGCTTTAAGGTCATCAACTGCTTCTTAGACATTTGAAAATTTTTCAATTTATCTATTTTGGAGCACTCGATTCTATATAAGTCCTGGGAACATGTGGAATTAGCCATGCACTCTATTTATGCATTAACGGTTATAAAGAAAAGAGATTTTTTAAATTGAGAAAAAAAACACAGGTGCTTCTGCTCCGCCTACTCAGCACAGCAGGTAAGATGTGTTGGCAATGCGCCTTCAGTGGACTGAAGAGGCCACAGCAGGATCCCACCTCGGCTGGATAGAATGCTGGCCTTCACCTTCATTGCGCCATGGCGGCTTTCCTGTGAGCCACTGACTTGTGCACATATTAGACTCTTTGGTCTACAAGAAAGCATCTTGTACGGTAAATTCTTGTCTTAAAGTTAAATAACTGGTTGGTTCAAAAGAGGGGATGTTTAGGACAAGTCAGGAAGTCAAGCATGTTGTAGATGGTCTGGGTAAGTTGTGAAAGTATTCGTGAAAGGTAATTTAAGCACCAAAAGTAAAAGTTGCTAAGAGTTACCATTATTACATGTGATTAAAACTACTGAAAAATAGTTTCACATGCAAAGTGTATGAGAAGAGTGAAATGCATTTTTGGTAAAAGATTTTAATAAGGCATGAGAATCTAAACCTTTGTCTAGTTTAGAGGGTTATGTGATTGTTTTAAATTAGATAAGAATAAGCTGATGGTTTGAACAAGTTGTGGAAGGTTTGTAAAAATTCATCTTGTAAAAAAAATTCTGTGTACAAACATATTGACTAAATTCAAAGGAGTATTTTTTAGTTTTCCATAAATTAAACATCAAAATAAAATGACAAATAGGTTTCTTAAGGCACTGATCTGCTCTTTACCAAAATTGGGTCTTTTTTTTTTAGACAGAGTCTTGCTCTGTCGCCCATGCTGGAGTGCAGTGATGCAATCTTGGCTTGCTGTAACCTCTGCCTCCTGAGTTCAAGTGATTCTCATGTCTTAGCCTCCCAAGTAGCTGGGACTACAGGCACATGACACCACACCTGGGTAATTTTTGTATTTTCTTTTTTAGTAGAGATGAGGTTTCACCATGTTGGCCAGGCTGGTCTCAAACTCCTGACCTCAAGTGATCCACTTGACTCAGCCTCCCAAAGTGCTGGGATTACAAACCGAGACACCATGACCAACCTCAGTTGTCATTTTTAATGCATGTTTTCTGGTTGTGAGAAAGCTCTTCCATGCAAGAGGGCTAATATTACAACAATGTGTTATTATGTCATATTATGTCACAGTATATTTTCACCTGATAAAGAAAGCTTTTTTTTTTTTTTTTTTTTTGAGGTGGAGTCTCACTCTGTCACCCA
>NW_022437173.1:97279-105104 GCF_009761245.1 Sapajus apella | reverse complement strand
AGACAGGGTTTCACAGTGTTTCCCAGATTGGTCTCAAACTCCTGACTTCATGATCCACCTGCCTTGGCCTCCCAACATACTGGGATTACAGGTGTGAGCCACGCAACCTGGCCAAGCTTTTTTTTTTTTTTTTTTTTTCGAGATTTTCATTTTTGTTGCCCAAGTTGGAGTGCAATGGTGTGATCTTCACTCCCTGCAACCTCCACCTTCTTGGTTTAAGAAAAAAAAAGAAATGTATTCCTCATAATAGGCTCTATAGAAGATTCTACTGTAAAGGCTATGGTTTTAAAATAGACTTTAAATTCTCTTTTGAAACTAATGCTAAATAATAGAATTGGCTAAACAGAAAAGTATCTGTGTGGCTGATGGGACTTACGGGCTATGGAAAAACATCAGGTATTATAGAGATTCACTTGTAGGGGATTAACGAAAAGACCACTAAGCAAGTAGACTCCTCATCCAGCTCATTCTTTAATCTATTTAATTTTGGTTGTTTGGTTTTTGGGGACCCTGGGAAGGAGCATACTCTAAATTTTTGGTATTAACCTCCCAACAGTCATAGTAATAGTCTCCCTGGTACACTGTACACTCTAAAAGGTTTTAAATATTTGCATTCAGCCATCTCTAGAATGTCAAGTGGTCTCTCTTCAACTGGAATGATAAGAGCTGAAAGAACTGCAACTATGAGGACACCATACCCATAAATTACATTCTGACATGTTAAGATCAGATATCTAAGCCTGTAAAAAAAGAGAGAGTAAAAAATAAAAACATTACATTCTGAAACCAGAAATCCAAAATGATGGTGTCTGAGAGGGGTGCCAAGGCTCTAAGCTCTGGTCACACTCTCACCTAAGTGAGAACCCAGTGAAAAAGGGAGAATTTTAAAACAGCATTGTGAGAGGCCATTGTTTTGACAGAGCTCATGCACTAGGCCCCAGCAAACCAGACCAAAATGGAGTCACTCATGCTAAATGTCAAATAATCAAACTAAGACTTTAAGGAAACACATGAACCCTAGACCAGAACAGACCAGTTGTTTTTCTCCTGTAAACAGGACATTCCAGCATAAGGTGGTGCCCTCTGCTCAGGCCTTGTTCCTTCCTTTGCAAAACTCATAATTCCACTGTTTCCTAATGGATTTCAAGACCAAACGGGTACATTTATGATGTTTGATAGTAATGTCAATAACTAAAGTTTAATGACCAAAACAGGGCAATTGTTAGGACTCCCATACTCCTATATTTGAGTCCTTGTGAATGAACTGCTACCTAACTTCATAGTTAGACAAGATTGAAAACCTAACCTAGGAGTATGTGCCTATAACAGTCGCTGAGTCTTGGCTAACAGTCTGGGCCAATCCCAGCCATACACTGCTGAGTGCTCCGTATATATTCAAATAAGGCAAACACCGAGCTGTAACCAACCCAGCTATTTCTGTATCTCATTTCTGATTTCTATATATCACTTTACTTTTTTTGTCTATGAATTTGTTCTGACCACGAGGCTCTCCCTGGAGTCTCTCTGAAGCTGCTGTGATTTTGGGGACTACCCATTTGCGAATCATTCATTGCTTAAACTCCTTTAAATTTAATTCAGCTGAAGTTTTTCTTTTAATGCCTGTCTAAACAGTGGGTGCCATGGCTAATGCCTGTAATCTCAGCAGTTTGGAGGCCAAGGCTGGAGGTTTGCTAGAGCCCAGGAGTTTAAGACCAGGTTGGGGCAACATGGCAAGACCACATCTCTACAAATAAAAAAAATAAAAAATTAACCAGGTGTGGCCAGGCATGGTGGCTCACACCTGTAATGCCAACACCTTGGGAGGCTGAGGCAGGCAGATCACTTGAGGTCAGGAGTTCGAGACCAGCCTGGCCAACATGGTGAAACACTGTCTTTACTAAACATACAAAAATTAGCCCGGCTTTGGGGTCTGCGCTTGTAGTCCTAGCTATAAGCTAGGACTGGAGGCTGGAGTGCAGTGGCAGGATCTCAGCTCACTGCAATGTCTGCCCACCAGGTTCAAGTGATTCTCCTGCCTCAGCCTCCCAAGTAGTTGGGATCATAGGTGCATGCCACCTCAGTGGCTAATTTTTTGTTTTTTTTTTTTTAGTAGAGACAGGATGTCACCTTGTTGGCCAGGCTGGTCTGGAACTCCTGACCTCAGGTGATCTGCCTGCCTCAACCTCCCAGAGTTCTGGGATTACAGGTGTGAACCACCATGCCCAGCCTTCCTTCTGTCTTCGAAGTACCTGTACCAGCTGCTTGGGGCTGTGTTCTCAGGACTGAGGGCAGTGGTCATGGGGAGGCCTCGTTGTGGTTACCACTGAGGAGATGCTGTCAATCTCCGTAGTCCTACATCAAACAATACTACTGCAGAAATTCCAGGAGCAGATTCTACAGCGTCTCAGATCCAAAGAAGCTTCCCTTGCAAGTTGGTAACCTCTTGAGGGCTTCAATATCACGTGGAGTTGGTCTGGGTGAAACCTGGCATTCCAGGTGTAATAACTTGGGGAACAATTCCAGGATGGAGGTGATGTTCCTGGACTGGTATGGGAAGGTAGTGCACAGGACGTTTCTGTGTGTACATGTCTATCCTGGCTCCAGCCCTTCCCCCTTGTCCATCTGTCCTACAGATTCCACCTTAGGCATGTCATCCTCGAGGGTGTGCAGAAAGGCAGCCATGTACTTTCCTAGGATTTGATGGCATTTCAGGATCACGGGTCATTGGGTCTGGCTCAAAGGCAAGCCCCTGGCTGTCAAGACTTTATTGGGAGGCATCACACCGCTTGTTCACCATCAGCTTCATCTGCTTTGCCTTTTCCGACTCCAGCTCCCTCTGCACAGAGCTGGGCATAGCAGCAGGGTTGACAAAGATTGGTATCTTTCGTTACCCCAATCTTGCCGCTGACATTCCTCAGTGCTTTGGCAACGCTGGCATTCTCCAAAGATGCGGACCCGCGTTTTCTTATAGTGAAACTGAATCAGGAGGGGGCATTGCATTGACTCTGAGTCGAATTCAGCAACCCCTTATCTTATTTTACACAGTTCTTGAACCAGCAGCTCCTTAAGGTCCTATCTGGCCGGTCACCCTGTGTTCTCTCTGGAGGTTTTGGTTCTCTCTCTGTGTTAACATGGTCTTGTTTATAGAATGTGCCTCTCCGTGGTTGGGCGCGGTGGTTCACGCCCATATCTCAGCTCTTTGGGAGGCTGAGGCAGGCAGATCACCTGAAGTCAGGAATTCCAGACCAGCCTGGCCAACACTGTGAAACCCCGTCCCTTCTAAAATTACAAAAAAAAGTAGCCAGATGTGGTGGGTGCGTGTAATCCCAGCTACTTGGGAGGCTGAGGGAGGAGAATCGCTTGAACCTAGGAGGTAGAGGTTGCAGTGAGCCAAGATCACGCCATTGCACTCAAGCCTGGTGACACAGTGAGACTCTGTCTCAAAAAGGGGGAAAAAAACTGAGGCTAAGAAAGGTAAAGCCAGGCTGGGCACAGTGGCTCATGCCTGTAATCCCAGCACTTTGGGATGCCCAGGTGGGTGGATCACCTGAGGTCAAGAGTTAGAGACCAGCTTGGCCAACATGGTGAAACCCCATCTCTACTAAAAATACAAAAATTAGCGAGGTGTGGTGGCAGATGCCTGTAGTCCTAGCTACTCAGGAGGCTGAGGCAGAAGAATCTCTTGAACCCAAGAGTTGGAGGTTGCAGTGAGCCAGGATGGTACAATTGCACTCCAGCCTGGGCGACTGAGACTCTTAAGAATCAATTTAAAAAAAAAAAAAAAAAAAAAAGGGAAGATAAAGCCATTTCTTTACAACCCCAGTTCAATTCCAGGCTGTCTAACTTCCCAATTAAGGAAGGGTTCTTTTCTTTTTCGAGACAAGGTCTCCCTTTGTTGCCCAGGCTGGAGCACAGATGCGATCACGGCTCACTGCAACCTCTGCCTCCTGGCCTCAAGCGATCCTCCTGCCTCGGCCTCCCAAGTAGCTGATGTTTTTTCTGTTTTAATCTTTTTTTCTCGTCAAAGGACTGAATGCAAGAAAGGGTTCTTTCTGGTTTAGAACAGTGTGTTTGTTTTGTATTTTGTGTGTGTGTATGTGTGTTTTGTATTTGTTTTCAATATTCATGGAAGGAAATGGAGAGAGCGATAGCATAAGTGCTGGAGAAACCGAACTGTCTGAATCTAGCTGACTGACCCCTCCGTCGGTTTGCAGGGCCTTGAATGCCAAGCTGAGGAGCTGGGACTTTATCATGAGGCCAATATGGACCCATGGGAGGGTCTGGGCAGAGAAAGGGCAGGGTCAGCTCTGAGTGCTGGAGAGATCTCTCTGAGGGTGATGTGGCAGATGCCATGGAGGGCACGGGGATGGACACCGGGAGGTCAGGGGACTACAGTCATGGTCTAGACCTCGGCCATCCAATATGGTAGCCACGAGCCACATGTGGCTAGTGAGAGTTGAAACGTGGCTGGTCTGAAGTGAGGTATACCTTAAGTGTAAAATGCTGATCAGATTTTGAACACTTAAATTCTAAAAAAAAGTATGTGATGCAATTAATACTTTTTTCAGGCTGGGGGAGGTGGGTCACACCTGGAGGATCACATGAGGCCAGGAGTTTGAGGTTGCAGTGAGCTATGACCACGCCACTGCACTCCAGCCTGGGTGACAGTGACACCCCCAACTCATAAAATAATGATAACATTTTTTCCATATTGATTGCATGTTGAGATGATACTCATAGGACAAACATAATTCTATGTTGGATATACTGTATTGGATTAAGTAAAAAGTATTTTTAAAATTAGCCAGGTGGGGTAGCTGATGCCTATAATCCCAGCACTTTGGGAGGCGGAGGTGGGCAGATAGCTTGAGCTCAGGAGTTCAAGACCAGTCTGGGCAACATGGCGAAACCCTGTTTCTACTAACAATACAAAAATATAGCTGGGCATGGTGGGGTAGTGGGTGCCTGTGGTCCCAGCTACTTGAGAGGCTGAGGCAGGAGAATGGCTTGAACCTGGAAGGCAGAGGAGTGCAGTGGTGTGATCTTGGCTCACTGCAACCTCTGCCTCCCAGGTTCAAGCCATTCTTCTGCCTCAGCCTTCCAAGTAGCTGGGATTACAGGCATGAGCTACCACCCATAAAGCTGAGGTGAGCTGAGGTGGCTCACACCTGTAATGCCAACATTGGGAGAGGCTGAGGCATGTGGATCGCTTGAGCCCAGGAATTCAAGACCAGCCTGGACAACATAGTGATAGCCCCCCATCTCTACAAAAAATTAAAAAATTACCGACTCATGGTATAGACCCAGCTACTTGGCAGTCAAAGGTAGAAGGATTGCTTGAACACAAGACTGGGTCGAGGTTGCAGTGAGCCTTGATTGTACCACTGAACTTTAGCTTGGGAGGCACAGTGAGACCCTGTCTCAAAAAAAAAAAAAAAAGGAAGGAAGAACTTCTCCCAACTTTCCTTGGTTCTGCCTGGCCCTCTGGCTAAAAAGTGATTGGGGACTTTTTAAAAAACGCCCTGCTTTCCACAGAATGGGATTTTAGCCTCCGGGATGATCCATAAAACATTTGCAGAAAGAATGAGGAGATTAGGGAGTAGCTAATGGATAAGAAAGGTTGTGAAAACAGTAAGTAGAGTGTTACAAAGAAATGCGTTCATCTCTTTGAAGGCTGGGTATTTGGCCAAAGAGAAAACTTCTTTCAGAGAGCACTCACCTGTATTTAGGAGGGCTTGGAGAGGGTGGGGCGACTGTAGAATTAGGGAAAGTTCAGTGTCTTGTAAATCAGGCCTGAAAGAGCCCTGATCCCTGCAGTCCCCTCAGGTTTCCCAAACTCTCCTCCAGCTTCCAAATTTGCATTAAAAAGCTTTTGGCTGGTTCATTCTGTTTGTTTGTTTTGAGATGGAGACTCCCCTCTGTCACCCTGGTTGGAGTGCAGTGGTTGCAATCTCACTGTGACCTCCGCCTCCTGAGTAGCTGGGATTACAGGCGCCCACCACCACCCTCAGCTAATTTTTTGTGTTTTTAGTGGAGATGGGGTTTCACTATGTTGGACAGGCTGATCTCGAATTCCCGACCTCGTAATCCAACCACCTCCGCCTCCCAGTGGCCGAGATCGCGCTGCTGCGCTCCAGCCTGGCAAGAGTGAGATTCCCTCTCAAAAAAAAAAAAAAAAAAAAAAAAATGCATTTTACAGAAGCTAGGAAAATCAAATTCTAGGACAAGGCTGGAGGGCAAGAGTGGGTGTGGCCATTCTCCTGCACCTGTGGGTAGTCCCTGGGGTATAAAAGAGCTCTAGGACGCGTGTCCTTCCTTTCATCCTCAGGATGGGAAGTCCACAGAGCTCAGTAAGTATTGGCTTCCCTTGGTCTTTCTCCACGCCCACTGTGGTCACGTGAACCTCATGTTGTAAATCCCCTAAAATGTCCAATATGGAGCCCTCTCTTTCTAGTCATGACTCCCACACCTTGACTCTCTGCCCCTAATACTCTTTTTTTGAGGAGTTTCACTCTGTCACCCAGGCTGTAATGCAGTGGTGCGATCTCAGCTTACTGCAGCCTCCGACTCCCGGGTTCAAGCAACTCTGCCTCAGCCTCCCAAGTAGCTGGGATTACCAAATTAGCTGGATGCCTGCCACCACACCCAGCTAATTTTTGTATTTTTAGTAGGGATGGGGTTTCACCATGTCTTCAACTCATGCCCATGTGATCCTCCTGCCTTGGCCTCCCAAAGTGCTGGGATTACAGGCGTGAGCCACCATGCCTGGACTGCATTAGTGATTTTTTTTTTTTTTTTTTTTTTTTTTTTTGAGATGGAGTTTCGCAGTTGTTGCCCAGACTGGAGTGCAATGGCACGATCTCGGCTCACCGCAACCTCCGCCTCCTGGATTCAAGCAATTCTCTGGCCTCAGCCTCCCGAGTAGCTGGGACTACAGGCACGCGCCATCATGCCCAGCTAATTTTTGTATTTTTAGTAGAGATGAGGTTTCACCTTGTTGACCAGGATGGTCTTGATCTCTTGACCTCGTGATCCACCCGCCTCGGCCTCCCAAAGTGCTGGGATTACAGGCTTGAGCCACCGTGCCCGGCCTGCATTAGTGATTTTTTAAAGCTTTTTATTTTATTCACTTAGTAGTGACTGGGTCTCACTATGTTGCCCAGATGGGGGTCTCTGTTGCCCAGGCTGGAGTGCAGTGCTGAGATCATGGCTCATAGTAGCCTCAACCTCCCAGACTCAAGTGACCCCTCTCACCCTAGCATCCCATGTAGCTGGGACGGCAGGCATACGCCACCATGCTCAGCTAATTCTTCTTTTTCCTTTGTAGGATTGGGGTCTCCCATCATTGTTTAGGCTGGTCTTCAATACCTGGGGTCAAACATCCTCTCACCCTGGCCTCTAAGCCACCACACCCCATAGGTTTTAGGTTCATTTTTGTTTTTTATTTAGGTCCCCACAAAGGCAGATTTTTTTCTTTCTTTCTTTTCTTTTCTTTCTTTTTTTTTTTTTTTTTTTGAGACGAAATGCTGCTCTGGTTGCCCAGGCCGGAGTGCAGTGGCATGATCTCCACTCACTGCAACCTCCGACTCCCGGGTTCAAGCAATTCTCCTGCCTCAGCCTCCCAAGCAGTTGGGATTACAGGCATGCACCACCAGGCCCAGCTAATTTTTTTGTATTTTTAGTAGAGACAGGGTTTCTCGATGTTGGTCAGGTTGATCTTGAACTCCCGACCTCAGGTGATCCGCCCGCCTTGGCCTCCCAAAGCGCTGGGATTATAGGCATGAGCTACCACGCTCGCCTATTCTCTTTGTTTTTTTTTTTTAAT
>NW_022437173.1:96623-96879 GCF_009761245.1 Sapajus apella | reverse complement strand
CTCACTGCAACCTCCGACTCCCGGGTTCAAGCAATTCTCCTGCCTCAGCCTCCCAAGCAGTTGGGATTACAGGCATGCACCACCAGGCCCAGCTAATTTTTTTGTATTTTTAGTAGAGACAGGGTTTCTCGATGTTGGTCAGGTTGATCTTGAACTCCCGACCTCAGGTGATCCGCCCGCCTTGGCCTCCCAAAGCGCTGGGATTATAGGCATGAGCTACCACGCTCGCCTATTCTCTTTGTTTTTTTTTTTTAAT
>NW_022437173.1:73987-96523 GCF_009761245.1 Sapajus apella | reverse complement strand
TCTTGTTACCCAGGCTGGAGTGCAATGGCGCGATCTCGGCTCACCACAACCTCCGCCTCCTGGGTTCAGGCAATTCTCCTGCCTCAGCCTCCTGAGTAGCTGGGATTACAGGCACGCGCCACCATGCCCAGCTAATTTTTTGTAGTTTTAGTAGAGACGGGGTTTCACCATGTTGACCAGGATGGTCTCGATCTCTTGACCTTGTGATCCACCCGCCTCGGCCTCCCAAAGTGCTGGGATTACAGGCGTGAGCCACCGCACCTGGCTTCTCTTTATTTCTTAAAGAGGCAGGGTCTCACTCAGTTGCCCAGGGTGGAGTGCAGTGGCCAGATCTTGGCTCTCTGCAAACTATGCCTTCCAGACACAAGTGATCCGCCTCTGCCTCCTGAGTAGCTGGGACTATATAGGTGGCCACCCAGCTAATTTTTAAATTTTTTGTAGAGAAGAGGTCTCAGTATGTTTCCAAGGCTGGTTTTGAATTCCCGTGTTCAAGCAGTCCTCCTGACTTGGCCTCCCAAACTGCTAGGATTACAGGCAAGCCACCACATCTGGCCTGTCCACGTAGTTTAAAAAAGATGTTATTCAGGAAAGCGTTACTCAGGCTGGGGACTCCCAAAGTGCTGAGATTACAGACATGAGCCACCTCCCTGGCCCAGGGTTTGCATTATAAGGATTTGCATTGTTTTTGAGAATTGGAAGGAATACTCAACCTACCTTTCACTATGGAGCAATATTTAGAAGTCAGTTTTTTTTGAGATGGAGTTTTGCTCTTGTTGCCCGGGCTAGAGTGCAATGGCTCGATCTCCGCTCGCTGCAACCTCTGCCTTCTGAGTTCAAGCAACTCTCCTGCCTCAGCCTCCTGAGTAGCTGGGATTACAGCTTTGTGCCACCATGCCCGGCTAATTTTTTTTTTTTTTTTTTTTTTCAGTAGGGATGGGATTTCCATGTTGGTCAGGCTGGTCTCGAACTCCTGACCTCAAGTGATGTGCCAGCGTCTGCCTCCCAAAGTGCTGGGATTACAGGCGTGAGCCACTGCACCCAGTTCAGTTTTAAAATTACCTTCTGCATAGAGGATGTGCCTGCAGTTTCCAGGTACTGGACGATGCAGGGAGAGGACTTCTCAGTCTGTGGCACTCAGCCCTGAGGGCACTTTCTGGTGTCAGAAACGAAAGTGCCGTCAAGGCTGAGAGCCAATGACTGAGGTGAGCACCATGGTGGGTGGTGGGGTGGGGGGGGTGGTACATGGGGGGGCGTGCTGCAGGAGCCACTGCAGGTGAAAACCGTAAACCATGATGCTCGTTCTGTACTACAAACTGGACTCCACTCCAGCATCAAAGAAATGACCAGGTTCTCTGGGTTGTGAGGCTGGGTTCCATATGGAGGGTCAACAGGGTCATACTGTTGCTATAAAAGAGGCACCCAATCCAGACCCCAAAACCAGGTTCTTGGATCTCTTCCTGGAAAGAATTTCAAGGCAAGTCACAGAACACAGTGAAAGAAGCAAGTTTCTGTAATCCCAGCACTTTGGGAGGCTGAGGCGGGTGGATCACCTGAGGTCAGAGGCTCGAAACTAGCCTGACCAACATGGTGAAACCCCGTCTCTACTAACAGCACAAAAAATTAGCGAGGCATGGGGGTGCATGACTGTAATCCCAGGTACTCAGGAGGCTGAGGCAGCTGCCTGCCGGGTTCAAGCAGTTCTCCTACCTCAGCCTCCTGGGCAGCTGCGATTACAGGCGCACGTCCCCACCACACCTGGCCCCTTAGATTTGAAGCTGGATGTGCCATTCACGCTGAGGTCCTCAAAACTGAGGGGCATTTTCTGTGGTCTAAAAGGAAAATGCACCCCAGTTTTGTGGCTCTCAATTGTGAATACTCAACCAAAATCCAGGAGTATGAATGGATGGTGAGTCATCCCCAGTTCCCCTTCGCCTGGTATGAGGTGGATGCAGACAGTGGATTGTGGGTTGGCCTCTGCTTTTCCAGTTTTTCTTTCTCTCCCCCTTGCAGTCAGCTTTCCCACAATGAATTCATTCCATTTTCTTTTTCTTTCTTTTTTTTTTTTTTTTTTTTTTTGAGATAAAGTCTCGCTCTTGTCTTCCAGGCTGGAGTGAAATGGCACGATCTCGGCTAACTGCAGCCTCTGCCTCCCAGGTTCAAGCGATTCTCCTGCCTCAGCCTCTCAAGCTGGGATGACAGGCACCTGCCACCATGCCCAGCTAATTTTGTATTTGCAATAGAGACGGGGTTTCACCGTGTTGGACAGACTGGTCTTGAACTCCTGACCTCAAGTGATCTGCCTGCCTCCTAAACTGCTGGGATTACAGGTGTGATCCACTGTGCCCAGCCTCAACAGTGATTTCTAATTTCATTTCATGGTGGTCATTGAACATAACGTACTTAAATCTGTTTCCTTTTTATGTCTCAAGTATTCTGTGTCCTCTCAAAATGTCTGTCCTGTTATTTTTTAATTTTTTTGAGATGGAGGCTCTCTCTGTCACCAGGCTGGAGTATAATGGCGCAATCTCGGCTCATTGGAACCTCCACCTCTCGGCTTCAAGCGATTCTCCTGCCTCAGCCTCCTTAGTAGCTGGGACTACAGTCACACGCCACCATGCCCCACTAATTTTTGCATTTGTTAGTAGAGACAGGGTTTTGCTATGTTGGCCAGGTTGGTCTCGAACTCCTGACCTCATGATCTACCCGCTTTGGCCTCCCAAAGTGCTGGGATTATAGGTGTGAGCCACTGTGCCCGGCCAGTGTCTGTCCTGTCCTATGCTACATGTGCACTTGAATGTTGGGGAGGGTTCAACAGATGTCCATTGAGTTGGTTTATAGTCTCATTTCAAATGTCTCCCTTCTTCCGCCGAATTCTGCTCATTATTGAAAGTGGACTGCTCTGAGCTGCCTTTTGTGTGTACTCTGATTTCAGATGTGCGGTGACACCACCTGAGAATGTTCAACCCCCCAACCCTCCTTGGGGAGTGATGCTCAGTCTGTGATTTCAAGCTGGGGGTGTTTTTCTGTAATTGGGATGAAAAGCACCTGCAGGGCTTGAACCTCACAGTTTGAGAGCAAGCATCTGAGGAGGTTGATGTCAATGTTAATAGGTTTTTAAGCAAGCATGAAATGAGATTCCTGTGTTTACTTGATGCTGTTGATCCAAGAAATGTACTTAGAAAATTGGTTTTAAAGGAAATAGGTATAAAGAAAAAAACTAAGCATCCTGGTAATGTTATGAAGCTACAGTGAGTAAATTGCCTGAGAATTTCTCTACTTGAAAGATCTTTAGGAGTGTAAATTCCTTTTTTTTTTTTTTTTGGTATAAATTATTTAATATAGAAACGAGGTCTCTCTCTTGCATAGACTGGTGTGCAGCGGCATGCTTACAGCTCACAGCAGCCTCTCAACCTCCAGGGCTCACGCATACTCCTGCCTCAGCCTCCCAAAGGGCTAGAAGTACAGGTGACAGCCACCACACCCCACTCATACTTGTATCTTTCTCTTCAAATTCTGTTGAGGTTTTATAGCGTAGCCTGTCGTCTATCCTGGAGAATATTTGTGTGTATGACAATGCATATTCTTTTTTTTTTTTTTTTTTTTTTGAGATGGGAGTGTCACTCTTGTTGCCCAGGCTGGAGTGCAATGGAACAATCTTGGCTCACTGAAACCTCTACCTCCTGAGTTCAAAAGATTCTCCTTCCTCAGCCTCTCGAGTGGCTGAGATTACCCTCCACCATCCCTGGCTGATTTTTGTATTTTTGGTAGAGAGGGAATTTCACCATATTGACCAAGGTGGTCTCAAACTCCTGACCTCAGGTGATCATCCCGCCTTGGCCTCCCAAAGTGCTGGGATTACAGCTGTGAGCCACCCTGCCCAGCCTGACAATGTATACTCTTAAACATCTCAGATTCCATTTTGGATGTCCCCATCTGAATTGTATATTTGTGTACTGGAGTTCAGGTGAGCACTTGGCTCAAAATCCATTGCTGTTCTCTAGAAATCTAGCCATTTCTCTTGGTTAAATATAAGGTATGTCTAGTAGGCATTGCTTTTTCTTTTAGGGGACAAAACTCAGGAGGATTGCCCCTGGATTCACGAGGGCAACTTTTTGAGCCTTTCAAGCAAGGAACCCAGGATGTTCATTTAATGAGTTTGTAATTTGCGGTTCCAGAAAACATGCAAACAGGGAAAATGAATATTTGACTATATTTTTATTTTTGTGTTCATTTCAATCTGGTCAAGGTTTAAGATTCAAGGAATTTTTTTTTTTTTTTTTTAAAGAGGTGAGGTTTCACCATATTGGCCAGGCCAGTCTCGAACTCCTGACGTCAGGTGATCCACCCACCTTGGCCTCCGAAAGTGTTGGGATTACAGGCGTGAGCCACCACGCCCGGCCAGATTCAAGGAAATTGATAAAAACCCAGAGTGCTGGAGCAAGACTATCTCATGCTGTGACCCTCAAGATGGAAGCAATTTCTGTTGTCTGAAAGGAAGGAAAGTGCTTCCTTTTTGAGAGTTACTGTTTGAGAAAAGCAACCTTGATGTTGGTACTGATGTTTGCAGTCTGTCTGCAGAGTATACTTATAATCAGACTTGGGTGATGTTGAGGTTTCGTTTGTTTCTCCAAGCCGTGGTCTCTGCCCTGGTTGGAATGGAGTTGCATTTCCGACCTAGATCTCCTGGGCTCAACTGGTCCTCTTGCCTCATCCACACAAGTAGCTGGGATTATAATACAGGGGTGTGCCACCATATTTGGCGTATCTTTCAATTTTTTGTAGAGATGGGGTCTTACTCTGGCCAGGGTGGTCTCAACTCCAGAGCTGAAGCAGTCCTACAGGTGGAAACCACCTTGCCCATTTTAAAGATGGTTGACATGGCCAGGCATAGTGGGGCAGACACAGAGTCCCAGCTACGGCAGAGGCTGGGATGGGTGGGTCCCTGGATCAAGGCTATACCATGCATTGATCATACCTTTCAATAGTGACTGTACTCAAGATCCCATCTCTCTTAAAAAATACATTACATGGCACCTGATTCCAGAGACTCCATTTGTGTTGGTCAAACAATGGCCTCCTATAAATTTAGTGTAATCAATTCAAACCATGCTTCCTTCATTAAGAGAGTAAATGAGCCTCCAAGTCTGTCCAGTCTTTTTGAGACAGAGCTTCGCTCTTGTCACCCAGGCTGGGATGCAATGGCATGATCTTGGCTCACTGTAACCTCTGCCTCCTGACTTCATGGAATTTTCCTGCCCCAGCCTCCTGAGTAGCAGGGATTACAGGTGCCTGCCACCATATCGGGTTACTTTTTGTGTTTTTAGTAGAGATGGGGTGTCACTATGTTGACCAGGCTGGTCTCAAACTCCTGACCTTATGATCCACCCTCCTCAGCTTCCCAAAGTGCTGGGATTACAGGCACGAGCCAATGCGCCCGGTTGACAGTGTATATTCTTAAATATCATCTTAGATTTCATTTTGGATGCTCCTATTGGGATTGCATGTCCCTGAGATGATCTTTTTAGGGTTTTATGGTCTGGATTCCAGGAAACATGCAAACAGGGACAATAAATGCACAGTTTTATGTCCATTTTAACATGGTCAAGGAAAATTCCAACAAAGAACCCAGAGTGCTGGAGCAAGATCTCATGCAGTGATTCTCCAAGGGGTGGCACTTTCTGTTGTCAGAAATAAAGCAAAGTGCTTCCTTTTAGAGAGTTACTTTCTGAGAAAAACATTAAAGTTGATGCTGATCTTGGTAATACATTTGAAGAACTGCTTAAAATCAGACTTGCATGATGTTGGGGTTTTGTTTTGTTTCTGTTTCATTTTTTTTCCCCAACATAGGGTGTCTGTTGCCCAGGCTGCAGTATAGTGGCACTTCCAACCTAGATCTCTTGTGCTCAGGTGATTTCCGCCCTCCTCCCGCCACTTTTTTTTTTCTTGAGACAGCTCTGTGGCTTAGTCTGGAGGGCAGTGGCACATTCTCTGCTCACTGCAATTTATGCCTCCCGAGCAGCTGGGGTTACAGGTATGAGCCACCATGCTTGGCTGATTTTTACATTTTTAGCAGAGACGGAGTTTCACCATGTTGGCCAGGTTAGTTTTGAGCTTCTGACCTCAGGTGATCCGCCCATCTTAGCCTCCCAAAGTGCTGGGATTAAAGGCATGAGCCACCCTGCCTGGCCTCCAATTTTTTTTTTTTTTTTTTTTTAATGTGGAAAGCATGTACTTATGTGTAGAAATTCCTTTTCATGTGAGCCTACAGTATATGGAAGATTCTTTTTATTTTCAGACAGGGTGTCAAAAATATAGTGTATATTTCATCACATAGCCTTATTATGTATATATATAAAACATAATAATATACCCACAAAACCCTCTTCTACACAGAGAAAACTCTTAATACTTTGGGTATGTTTTTGTTTGTTTGTGTGGTTTTTATTTTGCTTTGTTTTGCTTTAAGACAAGGTCTGGCCCTAGGCCCAGGCTAGAGTGCAGTGGTGCCATTTCGGCTCACTGACACCTCCACCTGCTACTTCAGTCTCTTGAGTACCTGTCCACAGGTATACACCACCACATTCAGCTAACTTTTGTATATTTCGTACACACATGCTTTCGCCATGTTTTCCATGCTGGTCTCGAACTCCTGAGCTCAGGTGATCCTCCCGCCTTGGTCTCCTAAACTGCTGTGTTTAGTAGTCTGAGCCATGGCATCCCACCTGTACTTGTGTATTTCTGCTGAAATTTTATTGAGGAGCATTTATGGCATAGCCTGTGGTCTATCCTGGAGGATGTCTGTGTGTGGGACAGTGTATATTGTTCAACATCTTGGATTCCATTTTGGATGCTCCCATTGGGACTGTGTCCCTGTACTGGAACTCAAGTGAACATGCCTCAGTATCCATTGCTGTTCTATAGAAATCCTGCCCAATTCTCTTGAGTAAATATAGGATATGTCTAGTAGGCATTGCTGTTTCTCTTCTGAGGCAAAACTTAGGAGGATTGCCCCTTGATGAACAAGGCCAACCTGCTTAGCCTTTGAAGCATGGAACTAGAGATGGTCCTTTTAAGGATTTATGTTCTGGGTTCCAGAAAACATGCAAACAGGGCTAACGAATGTGTCTTTATTTTTGCTTCCATTTTCACCTGGTCAAGGAAAATTTCAACAGAAAACTGAGAGTGCTGTAGCAAGATCTCATGCTGTGACCCTCCAAAGGAAAGCACTTTCTGTTAGAAAGAAATGATTGTGTTTTCCTTTAGAGTGTTGCCGTCTGAGAAAATCAACATTGAAGTTCTGGCTGATCTTGGTAATACATTTGCAGAGCGTCCTTGTAATCAAACTTGGATGATATTGAGGTTCTGTTTTGTTTTTCTTCGTGTTTTCTAAGAGAGGGTCTCTGTTGCCCAGGCTGGAGTGTGGTGGTGCTATCTCAGCTCACTTTGGCCTCCGCCTCCCAGATTCAAGCGATTGTCCTGCTCAGCCTCCTGAGTAGCTGGGATTACAGGTGCCCACCACCATCCCCAGCCAGTTTTTATTTTTTTTGTATTTTTAGTAGAGATGGGGCTTCACTATGTTGGCCAGGCGGTCTCAAGTGCCTGACCTTGTGATCCAGCCACCTCGGCCTTCCAAAATGCTGGGATTGCAGGCATGAGCTACTGCACCCGGCTTTGTTTGCCCATTTGAACCTGGTAAAGAATATTCCACAAAAAACCTGGAGTGCTAGAGCAAGAAGATCTCATGCAGTGATTCTCCAATCGGAAGCATTTTTTGTTGTTTGAAATAAAACAAAGTGCTTCCTTTTAGAGAGTTACTGTTTGAGAAAAACAATGTTGAAATTGATGCTGATGTTGGTAGTACATTTGAAGAGCATGCTTATCATCAGACTTGCATGATGTTGGCTTGTTTTGTTTGTTTAGATTTTTCCCGACATAGGGTCTCTGGTGCCCAGGCTGGAGTGTAGTGGCACTTCCAACCTTGATCTCCTGGGTGGTCCCCCCCGCCACTTTTTTTTCTTGAGACAGATCTGTGGCTGAGTCTGGAGGACACTGGCACATTCTCTGCTCACTGCAACCTCGGCCTCCTGAGTAGCTGGAATTACAGGCGTATGCCATCACACTTGGCTAATTGTATTTTTAGCAGAGACAGAGTTTCACCATGTTAGCTAGGTTAGTCTCAAACTCCAGACCTCAGGTGATCAAATCGCTTTGGTCTCCCAAAGTGCTGGGATTACAGGCGTGAGCTACCCTGCCCAGCCTCCAATTCTTTCTTTATTGTGTGCTGCCAAACCAAGCACTTACGTATCAGAATTATTTTTCATGTGAGCATACATTAAAAATAATTGGAACATTTCTTATTATAATATGGAACGTTCTTTTTTTTCACGCAGGGTCTCAAAAATATATGATGTATATTTCATCATATATTCTTAGCATACATTTAGTATAGTCATATACCAACAAGGAGTCTTCTACACACAGAGAATAATTTTATATCCCTTTGGGTATTGTTTTTTATTTGTTTGTTCGTTTGTGTGGTTTTGTTTTGTTTTGAGGCAGTGTCTGGCTCTGTCACCCAGGCTGGAGTGCAGTGGTGCCATCTTGGCTCACTGTAACCTCCACCTGCCACCTCAGCCTTCTAAGTCATTGTCTAGAGGTGTTCACCACCACTCACACCTAACTTTTGCATTTTTTATACACAGGAAAAATGTTTTACCATGGTACCCATGTTGGTCTTGAACCCCTGAGCTCAAGTGATCCGCCCACCATGACCTCCCAAAGTGTTGCATTTAGTGGTGTGAGCCACTGTGCCCCTCCTGTACTTGTGTATTTCTGTTCAAATTTTATTGAGGAGCTTTTATTGCATAGCCTGTGGTCTATCCTGGAGGATGTTTGTGTGTGCAACAATATATATTTTTCAACATCTTAGATTCCATTTTGGCTGCTTTTATTGGGACCGTGTGTTCCTGTGTTGGAACTCAAGTGAATACTTGGCTCAAAATCCATTGCTGTTCTCTAGAAATCCAGCTGAATTCTTAGTTAAATATAAGGTATGCCTAATAGGCATTGCTGTTTCTCTTGGGAGACAAAACGCAGGAGAATTGCCCCTGCTGAACAAGGCTAGCCTGCTGAGCCTTTGAAGCAAGGAACCAGAGATGGTCCTTTTCAGCATTTATGTTGTGGATTCCAGAAAACAGGCAAACAGGGCCAATGAATGCATCTTTACTTTTGTGTCCATTTTGACCTGGTCAAGGAACATCCAACCAAAAATCAGTGGTGCTGAAGCAAGGTCTCAGTCTTTAAGCCTCTAGAGGGAAGCACATTCTGCTTTCTGAAAGAAAAGGTTTCCATTTAGAGGTTTACTGTTTGAGAAAAGCAATGTTGAAATTGATGCTGATCTTGATAATACATTTGTAGAGCATGCTTATAGTCAGACTTAGATATGGTGGGGTTTTGCTTTTGTTTGGTTTTATTCTAAGACAAGGTCTTTGTTGCCCAGGCTGGAGTGGGTGGAGCGTCCAACCTAGATCTCTGGAGCTCAAGTGCTCGCCTTTCATTTTTCTTTTTTTTTTTTTAATTAAAAAAATTTTTTTTAATAAAGATGGGGGTTTCACCATGTTGGTCAGGCAGGTCTTGAACTCCTGACCTCAGGTGATCTGCCTGCCTTGGCCTCCAAAGTGCTTGGATTACAGGTGTGAGCTACCGCGCCCGGCCTCATTTTTATTTTTGACAAGGAATCTCACTTTTGTCGCTCAGCCTGCAATGCAGTGTCACTGTCTTGGCTCACTGCAACCTCAGCCTCCTGAGTAGCTGTGATTACAGGTTCATGCCACCACGCATGTCTTATGTTGTATTTTTCTAGAGTCAGGGTTTGACCACGTTGACCAGGATCTACCCAGTTTGGCCTCCCAAAGTGCCACTATTGGAGGTGTGAACTTTCACACCTGGCCACGTCTCTAACTTGTCTGAACTGAGGAAGTAATCTATTGCAATTTAGTCTGAAATGTAATGTTTAGCATATTTGCAACCACCACCATTCTAGTTTGGGAGATTTTCATCACCCCATGGAGGCTTACTCCCATGTGTAGTCAGTTCCCTCCCCACTCTTCCACCCAGACCGTGCAGCCTCTCCTCATCTCTCTAGCTCTGGATCTGCCTCTTGTGGGCATGTCACCTAGACCAGTCTTAAATGGGTGGCCTGTTGAGAATATGGGTGGTCCTGGTTGTCTGCAGTGTCAATCTTACCACTGAAGGGTGGTCCCTGGAGGGAAGCAGGGGGTTGGGAGAACTGGGCAGAACATCCTTTGGGAAGGGAGTGGGGTAGGCAGAGCCTGATGTCTGGGAAGCTCACAAGGGTGGCAAACCCCATGTTCCTCCCTGTGAACTGCAAGGTGACCCTCCTGGGGCACTGGAAGGAGTGAAGGCATCTGGACTGGGAACAGTAGGGCACTGCAGTGGTGCAGGCAGGATGAGCCGAGGGGAAAGGAGAGCCGGGCATTGCTAACCTCGGACAGTTTCGGTTTGATCTGGACGGAGCAAGTGTCTTCTGGGAGAGAGCCCTGGGATTTTCGCTCTGCTCTCTGGCTTTCAGTCATGGAATCTAATGACAACGATTCCCACTCAGGGCCACTTCATTTGGTTTCTAGAGCCCAGTGGTCCTTCCTGCCTGGAGTCTGGATCTTTTTTGGAAGCTTGGGATCTGTGAGGGCATCTGCATAATCCATAGAAACCCCTAACAGTCCCTTTTCCCCTTGCTGCCATCTCCATGTTCCTACCTATTACCTTCCAAAGGAGACCTTTAACTGAATTACCAAAGGGGGTTTCCCAGGGTAGGGAAACCCAGTTAAATTTGTATTTCAGAACAATAGTATATTTGAGGGTTACTTGACGTAGAAATGATTGGCTGTTTGTTTAGGTGTGGGCATTGGTTTTTCCTAATTAGAGGTGTGACCCACCGTACCTCACCCATACTTGTGTGTTTCTGGTCATTTTATTGAGGAGCTTTTAAGGCCTAACCTGAGATGTATCCTGGAGGATGTTAGTGTGGTTGGCACTATATATTCTTCAACATCTTAGATCCCATTTGGGATGCTCTCATCGTGACTGTGTGTCCCTGTACCGGAACTCAGGAGAACACTTGGCTCAAAAATCCATGGCTGTTCTCTAGAAATCCAGCCCAGTTCTCTTGGTTAAATATGTGGTATGTCTAGTAGGCATTGCTTTTTGCCTTTGGGGATGAAACTTAGGAGGGTTGTCTCTTGATGAACAAGGCTAACCTGCTGAGCCCTTGAAGGAAGTGGAGATGGTCCTTTTAGGGGTTTATGTGCTGGATTCCAGAAAACAGGCAAACAGGGTCAATACATGCATCTTTATTTTTGTGTCCATTTTAACCTGGTCAAGGAAAATTTCGACAAAAAGTCCACAGTACTGGACCAAGATGATCTCTGGCTGTGACCCTCTTGACGGGAGCACTTTCTGTTTTCTGAAAGAAAAGAAAGTGTCTCCGTTAAGAGGGTTACTGTCAGAAAAGCAACACTGAAGTTGATTCTGATCTTGGTAATACATTTGTAGAGCATACTTATAGTCAGACTTGGATATGGTGGGGTTTTGCTTTTGTTTTGTTTTATTCAAAGACAAAATATTTGTTGCCCAGGCTCGAGTGAGTGGAGCTTCCAGCCTAGATGTCTTGGGCTCAAGTGGTCATCTTTTATTTTTATTTTTGACATGGAGTCTCACTCTTGTTACTCAGCCTGCAGTGAATGCAGTATCACTGTCTTGGCTCACTGCAACCTCAGCCTCCTGAGTAGCTGGGATTACAGGTTCATGCCACCACACCTATCTAATTTTTGTGTTTTTCTAGAGTCAGGGTTTGACCATGTTGACCAGGATCTTACCCACTTAGGCCTCCCAAAGTGCAATATTACAGGTGTGAGCTTTCACACCTGGCCGTGTCTCTGACCTTTCTGAACTAAGAAAGTATTCTTTTGCAATTTACCCTGAAATGTGAATGTTTAGGATATTTGCAACCACCACCACTCTAGTTTGGAGATTTTCATTACCCCACACAGGCTTATTCCCATGTGCAGTCAGTTCATTCCCCACTCCTCCACCCAGACCCTGCAGCCTCTCCGCATCTCTAGCTGTGGATCTGCCGCTTGTGGTCATGTCACCTAGGCCAGTCTTGAATGGGTGGCCTGTTGAGGATAATGGGTGGTCCTGGCTGTCTGCAGTGTGAATCTTATCACTGAAGGGTGGTCCCTGGAGGGAAGCAGGAGGCTGGGAAAACTGGGAAGAACATCCTTTGGGAAGGGAGTGTGGCAGGCAGAGCCTGAGGTCTGGGAAGCTCATAAGGGTGGCAAACCCCATATTCCTCCCTGTGAACTGCAAGGCGACCCCCCTGAGGCACTTGAAGGAGTGAAGGCCACCTGGACTGGGAACACCAGGGCCCTGTAGCAGTGCAGGCAGGATGAGCCTAGGGGAGAGGAGTACCAGGCATCGCTGGCTGGGGACAGTTTGGGTTTGATCTGGGCAGAGCAGGTGTCTTCTGGAGAGAGAGCTCCTGAGATTTTCACTCTGGTCTCTGGCTGTCTTTCAGTCATGGAATCTGACCACAAAGACTCTCACCCAGGGCCACTTCATTTGGTTTCTAGAGCCCAGTGGTCCTTCCTCCTTGGAATCTTTTTGGGGAAGTTTGGGATCTCTGGGCATCTGCAAAATTATAGAAACTCCTAACAGTCCCTTCCCTTTGCTGCCATCTCCATGTTCCTACCCACCTTTGGAAGGAGACCCTTAACTGAATTGCCAAAGGGGCCTTCCCAGGGCAGGGAAACTCAGTTAAATTTGTGTTTCAGATCGACAATACATTTGAGGGGTACTTGAAGTAGAAATGATTCGCTGTTTAGGTGTGGTCATTGGTTTTTCCTGGTTAGAGGTGTGAGCTACCACACCTCACTCATATGTGTGTATTTCTGTTCATTTTATTGAGGAGCTTTTAAGGCCTATCCTGAGGTCTATCCCTGAGGATGTTAATGTGTGCAACAATATATATTCTTCAACATCTTAGATTCCATTTTGGATGGTAAGATGTCACAGTGGTCCATTTGGACTGTGTGTCCTTGTACTGGAACTCAGTAGAACACTTGGGTCAACATCCATTGCTGTTCTCTAGAAATCCAGCCCAATTCTCTTGGGTAAATATAAGGTATGTCTAGTAGGCATGGCTTCTCTTTGGGGATGAAACTGAGGAGGATTACCCTTGACGAACAAGACTAACCTGCTGAGCCCTTGATGCAAGGAACTGGAGATAGTCTTTTTAAGGATTTATGTTCTGGGTTCCAGTAAACATGCAAACAGGGCCAACGAATGAGTCTCTATTTTTGTGTCCATTTTCACCTGGTAAAGGAAAATTTCAATGGAAAACCCAGAGTGCTGGAGCAAGATCTCACGCTGTGACGCTCTAAAGGAAAGCACTTTCTGTTAGAAAGAAATGAATGTGTTTTCCTTTAGAGAGTTGCCGTCTGAGAAAATCAACATTGAAGTTGTGGCTAATCTTGGTAGCACATTTGCAGAGCATTCCTATAATTAGAGTTGGATGATGTTGGGGTTCTCTTTTCATTTTGCTTTTTTCTAAGGCTGGGCCTCTTACCCAGGCTATAGTGTGGTGGCATTTCCAACCTAGATCTCTTGGGCTCAAGTGGTCATCTTTCATTTTTATTTTTGACAAGGAGGCTCACTCTTGTCACTCAGCCTGCAGTGAATGCAGTGTCACTGTCTTGGCTCACTGCAACCTCAGCCTCCTGAGTAGCTGTGATTATAGGTTCATGCCACCATGCATATCTAATGTTGTATATTTCTAGAGTCAGAGTTTGACCATGTTGACCAGGATCTACCCACTTTGGCCTTCCACAGTGCCAGCATTGCAGGTATGAGCTTTCACACCTGGTGGTGTCTCTGATCTTTCTGAATTAAGCAAGTAATCTTTTGCAATTTACTCTGAAATGTGAATGTTTAGGATATTTGTAACTGCCACCACTCTAGTTTGGGGGATTTTCATCACCAGAAAGAAACTTATACCCATGTGCAGTTGGTACCCACCCCACTCTTCCACCCAGACCCTGACAACCACTCTGAGTCTCTCCAGCTCTGGATCTACCTCTTGTGGGCATGTCACAGAGACAATATCTTGGATTCCATTTTGGATGCTAAGATGTCACAGCAGTCCATTTTGGACTGTGTGTCCTTGTACTGGAACTCAATAGAACACTTGGGTCAATATCCATTGCTGTTCTCTAGAAATCCAGCCCAATTCTCTTGGGTAAATATAAGGTATGTCTAGTAGGCGTGGCTTCTTCTCTTTGGGGATGAAACTGAGGAGGATTTACCCTTGATGAACAAGACTAACCTGCTGAGCCCTTGATGCAAGGAACTGGAGATGGTCTTTTTAAGGATTTATGTTCTGGATTCCAGAAAACTTGCAAACAGGGCCAACGAATGAGTCTCTATTTTTGTGTCCATTTTCACCTGGTAAAGGAAAATTTCAACGGAAAACCCAGAGTGCTGGAGCAAGATCTCATGCTGTGACGCTCTAAAGGAAAGCACTTTCTGTTAGAAAGAAATGAATGTGTTTTCCTTTAGAGAGTTGCCGTCTGAGAAAATCAACGTTGAAGTTGTGGCTAATCTTGGTAGCACATTTGCAGAGCATTCCTATAATCAGAGTTGGATGATGTTGGGGTTCTCTTTTCATTTTGCTTTTTTCTAAGGCTGGGTCTCTTACCCAGGCTATAGTGTGGTGGCACTTCCAACCTAGATCTCTTGGGCTCAAATGGTCATCTTTCATTTTTATTTTTGACAAGGAGGCTCACTCTTGTCACTCAGCCTACAGTGAATGCAGTGTCACTGTCTTGGCTCACTGCAACCTCAGCCTCCTGAGTAGCTGTGATTATAGGTTCATGCCACCACATATGTCTTATGTTGTATTTTTCTAGAGTCACAGTTTGACCATGTTGACCAGGATCTACCCACTTTGGCCTTCCACAGTGCCAGCATTGCAGGTGTGAGCTTTCACACCTGGCCATGTCTCTGACCTTTCTGAATTAAGCAAGTAATCTTTAGCAGTTTACTCTGAAATGTGAATATTTAGCATATTCATATCTCACCACTCTGGTTTAGGAGAAGTTTATCACCCCACAGAGGCTTATTCCCATGCGCAATCAGTTCCACCCCACTCTTCCACCCAGACCCTGCAGCCTCTCCGCATCTTTGTAGCTCTGCCACTTGTGGGTATGGCACATAGACCAATCTTGAATGGGTGGCCTGTTGAGGTTAATGGGTGGTCCTGGTTGTCTGCAATGTGAATTTTACCACTGAAGCCTGGTCCCTGGAGGGAAGCAGGGGGCTGGGAGAACTGGGCAGAACATCCTTTGGGAATGGAGAGGGGTGGGCAGAGCCCGATGTCTGTGAGGCTCACAAGGGTGGCAAACCCCATGTTCCTGAGAACTGCAACTTGACCCCCCTGGGGCACTGGAAGGAGTGAAGGCATCTGGACTGGGAAAACCAGGGCCCTACAGCAGTGCAGGCAGGATGAGCTGAGTGGAGAGGAGAGCCAGGTATCGCTGGCTGGGGACAGGTAGGGTTTGATATTACCTGTACTTGGGTATTTTTTCTCATTTTATTGAGGAACGCTGTTTTTTTCTGTTTTTTTTTTTTTTTGAGACAGAGTCTCACTCTGTCACCCAGGCTGGAGTGCAATGGCGCGATCTTGGCTCACTGTGACCTCTGCCTCCCAGGTTCAAGTGATTCTCTTGCCTCAGCCTCCTGAGTAGCTGGGATTACAGGCGCGTGCCACCATACCCAGCTAATTTTTGTATTTTTTTAGTATAGACGGGGTTTCAACATTTTGGCCAGGCTGGTCTCGAACTCCTGACCTTGTGATCCACCCGCCTCTGCCTCCCGAAGTGCTGGGATTACAGGTGTGAGCCACCACGCCCAGCCTTATTGAGGAACTTTTAAGGCCTAGCCTGAGGTGTATCCTGGAGGATGTTAGTGTGTGTGGCAATATATATTCTTCAACATCTTAGATTCCATTTTGGATGCTCCCATCAGGACTGTGTGTCTCTGTGCTAGAACTGAAGTGGACACTTGGCTCAGACAAAATTCATTTGTTGTTTTCTATAAATCCAGCCCAATTCTCTTGGTTAAACATAAGGTATGTCTACTGGGCATTGCTTTTTCTCGTTGGGAACCAAATTCAGGAGGATTGCTGCTGCTGCTGCTGCTGCTGCTGCTGCCGCTGCTGCTGCCTCTTCTTCTTCTTCTTCTTCTTCTTCTTCTTCTTCTTCTTCTTCTTCTTCTTCTTCTTCTTCTGCTTCTGCTGCTTCTTCATATTTTGCGTTTTAGGTTTTGGGGTACATGTGAAGAACGTGCAGCATCGTTGCATAGGTACATACATGGCAATGTGGTTTGCTGCCTTCCTTCCTATCACCTATATCTGGCATTTCTCCCCATGGTATCCCTCCCCAACTTCCCACCCTCCACTGTCTCTCCTCTAGTTCCCCCCCCACACACAGACCTCAGGATTGCCCTGTGATGAACAAGGCTAACCTGCTGAGCCTTTGAAGCAAGGAACTGGAGACGGTCCTTTTAGGGGTTTATGTTCTGGATTCCAGAAAACATGCAAATAGGGCAAATAAATGCATCTTCATTTTTGTGTCCATTTAAACCTGGTCAAAGAAGATTACAGTAGAAAACCCAGCGTGCTGGAGGAAGAAGATCCCAGGCCGTGACCCCCTGGAGGGGCGTGCTTTCTGTTGTTTGCAAACAAACAAAGCTCATCCCTCTAGAGTGTCACCGTTTGACAAGAGCAACGTTGAAGTTGATGCTGATCTCGGCAGTACATTTGCAGAGCATGCTTATAATCAGACATGGATGATGTTGGGGCTCTGTTTTCGTTTTTCTTTTTTCAAGACAGGGTCTCTGTTTCCCAGGTTGGAGTGGCTGGCACTTCCAACCTAGCTGTCTTGGACTCGAGTGGTCCTCATTTATTTATTTATTCATTTCTGAGATGGAGTCTGGCTCTGTCACCCAGGTTGGAGTACAGTGGGACAGTCTCCACTCACTGCAACCTCCGCCTCCCAGGTTCCAGGGATTCTCCCATCTCAGACACCCAGTAGCTGGGATTACAAATGCCCTCTACCACACCCTGACAGTTTTTGTATTTTTAGCATAGGCAGCGTTTCACCATGTTTGTGGGGCTGGTCTCAACTCTTGGCTTCAAGTGATCTGCCTCCTTGGCCTCCCAAAGTGCTGGGATGTTAGGCATGAGCCACTGTACCCGGCCTTTTTTCCTGATTTTAAATATGGGACCCATCATGAATTTAGGTGTCACCCTTATGCCAGGACCATTGTAATCTCTGTCATTCCATTTATTTTTTATGTGTGCTGCCAAAGCAAGGACATATGTGTAGAAATTATTATTTTAAAAAAAAATTTTTTTTAATGGAGTCTCACTCTGTCGACCAGGCTGGAGTGCAATGATGTGATCTTGGCTCACTGCAACCTCCACTTCCTGGGCTCAAGTGATTCTCCTGTCTCAGCTGGGATGACAGGTGCCCTCCACCATGCCCAACTAATTTTTTCTTTTTTTATTTTCTGTAGAGATGGGGTTTCACTATGTTGGTCAGGCTGAGACTTCCTGACTTCGTGATCCGCCCGCCTTGGCCTCCCAAAATGCTGGGATTACAGGCCTGCGCCACCATGCCTGGCCAGAATTACTCTTTATGTGAGCATATGGTATATGGAACTTTGTTGCTTTTGAGATAAGGTCTAAAACATACATGATGTATGAAGCAAGAAGATCTCAAGCTGTGACATTCCAGAGGGATGCACTTTCTGTTGTCTAAAAGAAAAGAAAGTGCTTTCCTTTAGAGTGTTACGGTTTGGGAAAAGCAACGTTGAAGTTGATGCTGATCTTGATAATACATTCGGGGTTCTGTTTTTTTCTCTTTTTTTCTTTTTTTTTTAAACCCAGGGTCTCTGTTGCCCAGGGTGCAGTATGGTGGTAATTCCAACTGAGACTCTTGGACTCGAGTGGTCCTCTATTTATTCATTTAATTTTGTTTTGAGATGGAGTTTGGCTCTGTCACCCAGGCTGGAGTGCAGTCGGACAATCTCCATTCACTTTAACCCCCACCCCCCAGATTCCAGTGATTCTCCCATCTCAGCCTCCCAAGTAGCCAGGATTACAGGCGCCCACCACCATGTCCTGCTAATTTTTGCATTTTTAGCAGAGACAGTGTTTCACCATGTTTGCTGGGCTGGTTTCAACTCCTGACCTCAAGTGATCTGCCTTCTGGGCCCTCCCAAAGTGCTGCAGTAGCAGAGCTGGGTGGGAGGATCCTTTGATTTTTAAGGCCATACCATGCAGTGATCATACCTTTGAATAATTTCTGCACTCGAGTCTGGGCCAACATAGCAAGATCCTATCTCTTCAAAAACATAGATTACATGGCACCTGGTTACACAGACTTCATTTGGTGGGTCATTTCAAACCCTGGCCTGGAATCAATCCAAACCATGTTTCCTTCACTAAGATAGTGAGTAAAGCTCCAAGTCCATCAAGTCTATTCTGCAATCCCCAATGGATGTCAATATTTTTTTTTTTATTTTTTTGAGACGGAGTTTCACTCATGTTACCCAGGCTGGAGTGCAATGGTGCGATCTCGGCTCACCGCAACCTCCGCCTCCTGGGTTCAGGCAATTCTCCTGCCTCAGCCTCCTGAGTAGCTGGGATTACAGGCACGCACCACCATGCCCAGCTAATTTTTTGTATTTTTAGTAGAGACGGGGTTTCACCATGTTGACCAGGATGGTCTCGATCTCTTGACCTCGTGATCCACCCGCCTCGGCCTCCCAAAGTGCTGGGATTACAGGCTTGAGCCACCGCGCCCGGCGGATGTCAATATTAATACCATTTCTTGCTGGGCATGGTAGCACGTGCCTGTAGTCCCAGCTACTCGGGAGGCTGAGGTGGGAGGATCGCTTGAGCCCAGGAGTTCTGGGCTGCAGTGCACTATGCCGATCCGGTGTCTGCACTAAGTTCGGCATCAATACGGTGGCCTCCCGGGAGTGGGGGACCACCAGGTTGCCTAAGGAGGGGTGACCCCGCCCAGGTGGGAAACGGAGCAGGTAAAAACTCCGTGCTGATCAGTAGTAAGATCGTGCCTGTGAATAGCCACGGCACTCCAACCTGGGCAACATAGTGAGACCCTGTCTCAAAAAAAAAAAAAAAAACAAATATAGCATTTCTTTTTGTTTCGGTTCACTCATGTCTTTTTAGTTTAATCTGCTTGTCTGTGACCCTGAAATTTGTTTTTCTCCAACCACTCACTGTCATTTCTCAGAATAGACCTACTATTTCTCCAGGAAGGTTAGTTGATTCAACCCTCCACCATTAATGCCAGTCCTGGGAAGTTCTTTTGACTGTAGCTACCCTGGTTATCCTGTTTTCTTTGGGTAACCATTCCAATGTACCATTCCAACGGGCTAAACCTCACATCTGTATGCCAATTGCTTGGTAAGATGTCAAATGTTTGATGTGACTGATACAAGAAACTTACGTAGGCAAGACGAGTCTCAGGCACAGTGATAAACGTAGCATGGGACAAATCCACATGCCCCTTGATGAACAAGGCTAACCTGCTGAGCCTTTGAAGCAAGGAACTGGAGATGGTCCTTTTAGGGGGTTATGTTCTGTATTCCAGAAAACATGCAGACAGGGCAAATAAACCTGTCTTTAGTTTTGTGTCCATTTTAACCCGGTGAAGGAAAATTCCAATAAAAAATTCGCTGTTCTGAGCGAGGAGATCTCAGCCTGTGACTCTCTGGACAGAAGCACGTTCTGTTGTCTGAGAGAAATAGAAAGTGTTTCTGTTCAGAGGATTACTGTTTGAGAAAAGCAGCGTTGGAGGTGATGCTGGTCTTGGTGACTGTCTTTGCAGAGCATGCCTATAATCAGACTTGGATGGCTTTGAAATTTTGTTTTTGTTTTGTGTTTTTCTAAGACAGGGTCTCTGTTGCCCATGGGAGTAGGGTGGCTCTTCTAACTTCGATCTCTTGGGCTCAAGTGCTTTTCTCTTTTTGGGACAGAATCTTGCTCTGTAACCCTGGTTGGAGTACAGTGGCAGGAACTCCACTCCCGGGTTCAAGTGATTCTCCTGCCTCAGCCTCCCCAGTAACTGGGATTACAGGCGTGCGTCACCATGCCTGGCAATTTTGTATTTTTAATAGCGATGAAGTTTCTTTCTTTCTTTTTTTCTATTAATCATGCCACATGATTTTTAATTACACATAAAGATCTAACATATCGCCCAGGGACCATTTCACCCACTGCTCTCTTTGGCTGTCAGTCTTTTGTCTCTCTCCAGCAATGGTGAGGCAGATACCCTTTCCTCGGGGAAGAGAAATCCATGGTTTCTTGCCCTTGCCAATAACAAAAATATTGGAAATCGAGTGGCAAAGCTGTTGCCATTGGCATCTTTCATGTGAACCACATCAAAAGATCCAGGGTGCGCCTCTCTGTGGGTGATCACACTAATTCTCTCATGTTAGCACCCCCAGTCACCATACACAAGTTACCAGTGTCAAACTTGATGAAATCAGTAATCTTGCCAGTCTCCAAATCAATCTGAATGGGATCAGGGATCATTCACCTTGATGAGGGGATCAGGGCAGCGGATGGTGCGAGCATCATGAGCCACCACATGAGGGATTCCTTTTGTGCCCGCAAAGATTTTTCGTACTTGGCACGATTTGTACTTGGCCTCCTCGGGTGTAATACGATGTTACAGCAAAGCGACCCTTGGTGTCATAGATCAGACGGAAATTCCCTCCCGTCTTATCAATGCTGATGACATCCATGAAACCAGCAGGGTAGGTTATATCAGTTTGGATCTTGCCATCGATCTTAATGAATCGTTGCATGCAAATCTTCTTTACTTCATCTCCTGTCAGCGCATACTTAAGTCTGTTCCTTAGGAAAATGATGAGGGGGAGACACTCTCTCAACTTGTGAGGACCGGTGGATGGACAAGGAGCAAACACACCGGTCAATTTATTCCAGCATCCAATGCTTTGGAACTGTCACCCGCTTCAGATGCTTCTTGGGACCACGAGCCATGGCTGCATTAGGCAAGGAAAGAGGACCTCCGTCTTCCGGTGAGCGTAGAAATTGGGGCACGATGAGGTTTCTTGAGGAGCTTTTATAGTATAGCCTGAGGTGGTCTATCCTGGAGGATGTTTGTGTGTACGACAGTATATATTCTTTAGCATCTTAAATTCCATTTTGGATGTTCTGATCGGGACTATGTGTCCCTGTGCTGGAACTTAAGTGAACACTTGGCTCAACGTCCATTGCTGTTCTCTAGAAATCCAGCCCAATTCTCTTGGTTAAATATAAAGTATATGTAGTAGGCATTTCTTTTTATTTCTAGAGAGAAAAGTCAGGAGGATTGCCCCATGATTATCAAGGCTAACCTGCTGAGCCTTTGAAGTATGGACCTGGACATTGTCTTTTTAGGGGTTTATGTTCTGGTTTCCAGCAAACATGCAAACAGGGCAGATAAATGCATCTTTATTGTATTTGTCTATTTTAATCTGGTCAAGGAAAATTCCAGCAAGAAACCCACCATGCTGGAGCAGGAACGTCTCAGGCCGTGACCCTCTACAAGGAAGCACTTCCTGTTGTCAGAAAGAAAAGAAAGTGCATCCTTGTAGAGGATTACTGTTTGAGAAGAGCAATGTCGAACTTGATGCTGATGGTTGTGCTACATTTGCAGAGCATGCTTATAATCAGACTTGGATGATGTGTTGGGCTTTTGTCTTTCTTTCTTTCTTTCTTTCTTTCTTTCTTTCTTTCTTTTCTTCCTTTTCTTTCTTTCTTCTTTTTTTTTTTTTTTTTTTTTTTGAGACGGAGTCTTGCTCTATTGCCCAGGCTAGAGTGCAGAGGCTTGATCTCAGCTCACTGCAACCTCTGCTGCCCAGTTCAAGTGTTTTTCCTGTCTTAGCCTCCCAAGTAGCCGGGACTACAGGCACACGCCACCATTCCTGGCCAATTTTTGTATTTTAGTAGAGATGGGGTTTCACCATGTTGGTCAGGCTGGTCTCAAACTCCTGACCTCAGGTGATCCACCCGCCTTGGCGTCCCAAAGTGCTGGGATTATAGACATGAGCCACCGCGCCTGGCCTGTTTTGTTTTTTCTAAGACAGGGTCTCTACTGCCTAGGCTGGAGTCTGCTGGCACTTCCAACCTAGATCTCTTAGGCTCACATGGTCCTCTTTTTTGAGACAGAGTCTCCATCTGTGACCCAGGCTGACATGCAGTTGTAGGAACTCCAGTCACTGGATCCTCTGCCTCCTGGGTTCAAGCCATTCTCCTGCCTTAGCTTCCCAAGTAGCTGAGATAACAGAGATGAGCCACCTTGCCTGGCTAATTTTTGTACTTTTATTATTGATTGATGTATTCATTTTTTTTTTTTTTTTTTT